>NC_071977.1:32595334-32650472 GCF_026283585.1 Hylaeus volcanicus
TAGAGGGTTGTTGGGAGTATGTTAGAGGATGTTAGGAGACGTTAGGAGACGTTAGGAGATGTTAGGAGATGTTAGAGGGTTGTTGGGAGTATGTTAGAGGATGTTAGGAGATGTTACAGGGCATTAGGAGATGTTAGAGGGTTGTTGGGAGTATGTTAGAGGATGTTAGGAGACGTTAGGAGATGTTAGAGGGTGTTAGGAGATGGTAGAAGAATTCCGGAAGTGTTAGGAAGTGTTAGGAGATGTTAGAAGGTGTTAAGAGGTCTCAGGCGTCGAAAAGTGGACGAAAAGTGAACGAAAATGTAGTTGTCACCAAGTAAGCGCGGAGTATGCTCCTTTTAGAGTGCAACCTAAGCTAGCCAGTTTGTCGGTACGGTTGCCTTCCAGTAGGCGCAGCGATGTCCCCGGTGTGCGGCAGCCATTACTAGCCGATTTTTGTCAATTCGATTGTCACTCCGAAGGTGTCGCATGTTCGATTTCACAACTATTGCGTTGGATAAAATAATACTTGAAAAACTAATTGCAATTGTAATTGTATCAAGTACTACTTCTTTTTATTAAAAATCATAATCAAATATTAAGGTAAGAATTTTATTATAGAAAATATACAGTTATTAATATCTTTTGTATTTGAGTTTTGTTTCGTATTAGTTGAGTTGGGACGTTTCTCGAATCCTTAAGGTCCCTAATTCAAGATGTCTCGACGCGAATCTGATTTGGAAGACTTCCTCCGAGAAATCCTTAGACACTGGATTCCCTCATTGTGCTCTCCTCGATTCTCCGTATCCTTTCTCTGTCGATCAGACCCGTAGGGCCCAACAATGGCTGCGACGGCGAATTACACATTGTGTAATTTGAAATGAATGCAACGGAGAGGCTCGCAGGGTATAATTGTTTCGCGACAGGTATCCCACCCCCTCGGGATACGCTAGCCGCGCATTAGCGCGAGGAACGGACTCGGTCGGTTTCTCGATTCGAACAATGGCCCGCGAAGGTACTGCCGTGCCACGGACTGGAATATCTCGTTACACCGTAATCGAGGAATAATCGATAGCAAAGTTGTAGCACAAGGCAAATTGCTGGGCGTGGTGAGAACGATCCAGGAAACTCGAGAGGGCGAAAGACAAGGGCGCGGACGAACGAGGAAATCCGAGATTTTTCTTCCTTTCCTTTCCTCTCGCGAGCCCCCACGCCATCCCTGTCGGAGCTTTATTTTTCTGTGCCCATGTAAAAAGGCTTTATTCGGACCAGGGTTCACCCTCGATCGAGCTGCGCGCGAGTGTGCGCTTCCATCGAGGGTACGAAGAGGTAACAAAGATTCGTTTAGGCCAACACCGATCTTCCAAGTGGATTAATCAACGGAAGCTGTAACAGTTTCTTGCAACGGGCAATGGTCGTCGAACGAGATTCTCGAGAAGCCCCAAGTCCCGAGGGAAAAGTAGAAATATTCGGATGGGAGAGTGGAATAACCAATCTCACGAAATTCAATCGAAATTTGTCTAATCAACTCGGTGTCGGGTAGCTCGCGTCGCATCGAGTCGGAGACTCGGGAACGTCCCGACCTAATTAATTTATTCGACGAACGCATCGTATTGATTGATGCAACCGATGCCGCGGGGAACCAGCGGAATAATTTCCACCGCGAACGCGCGCGCTGGGCCCACTCAGACGCGACAGGATCGTTTTTTCAGCGTTGTTTTTTCTTTTTTCGTTTTTCGGCGGGGATGAAACGACGGGACGCCGACGGCGGAAGGAAGAAGAACGGGAGAGACGCGGTAGAGTACGATGACAGCGGAAAGACATGTCCGCCATTGAGAGTATGTCGATCTCGTTTATGCGAACGGTGGGAAGACACGCGGAATGGACGTTGTCGATATCTGTTTTTTCACGAACGACACGTACGTATAAGTTACGATGATGTGGAACCACGATCCATTAGACTATGCAATTGTCCACGTATTGCATTGTCAGCCGCCATTCGAGATTTCTATTCAGAAATCGCGGAAGTCCCCTGCGATGCATTGACGAGAGATGGAGGATGATCGAGGACCGCTCTTGTTGCGAGAAGGAAAGAGACACGAGAGAGACGGGACGCCGTGATCGACAAGGATACTGGTTACCTCGTATTTCTCTTTTTCTCTCCCTAAACGTCCAGCGTGACATTCCATGGACGGTTCAAAATAACCCCCTCCCTTTGCGCTCAGCGAAATTCCATTACTTTCGGAGATAAGTCGTTGGCCGTTCGGCGTCGGAAATTTGTCTCCGAGACAATTTCTTTGTACGGAGATGTTTCGTTATTCCGGGACGCTCGTAGAAACGAGCGAACAAAGAAGAGTCGTAACCTTCACCCAACATTTTTTCATCGACGAAAACGTTGGCGCAAACCCCTATTTGATTCGAGAGCGGGGAGAGGGACAGCGATAGGTTAAAAATGTTGGAAAAGCTCGTAGAAGCGACACGATGAAAGCGTGGGTAGGCTATCGAAGTAATGTTGGGGTTTTGCGGAGAGTTGTTTGCTGGAGATGGCTCGGGCAGTTAGGGCATTATATGTATACCCAACAGGAAGAGAGAGACAAAGCGAACAAAACACTGTCGGGGCGTCGCTCCGCAAACACAGCGCCACCGTCGACGCCGACGGGGGCAGGGAGAACGGAGAACTAAAACTTGGAACAAAAGTCCTCACTTTTGTTCCCTCGAAAGTTTTTCGAATTATGGCTCGTGGCGCGGAGAGAAAGACGGAAGAAAGGAGGACGCCGCGGCCGGGAGAGGACCTTCCGTGATTTATATCTCGCCCAAGGTTTCGGAATTATTAAAGTTTCCCGGAACACCGGAAGAAAGGAGGCGAAGGAAAGATGGCCACGACCGGAGGAGTTTCCAAGAGAGCTTGTACAGTAATTAAGCCGTTTTCTAATGAAGATTGATCGTTCAATTAGCACCGTACCTCCCAACCTGTGTCTCCGTCTGTTATTTAGGAGAGTCGCGATCCGCTTCCTGCCTCACGTTTTTGTAGCTTTACGTGCTTAGCGTTTCGGCGTTAAACGCTCACCGTCGAATTCTCGTATGCTCGCACGTTCGAGGCCGAGGTTAATCCCGAACGATCCTTGGACAAATTAATTAGCTACTCGTGATTCCATTGGACCGGTGTCCAAGTTGCGAAATACTGGCAAGGTGGAAGCGTTTCATCGGCATCGCGACGCGGTCAGTATTCCCGTAGCGAGCCGTAAAACACTTCGATTATCCATTAACAAGCAATTAAACCGCTGGTAACGAGGCACATTTCAGGCTCGAGTTGAGTTATCCCAGAAAGAGATTAAAAGCTGCCACTTGTGAGTCGGGCGAAACCACCCTTTTGCGTTCACTGTCTCCTCCTCTGCCCCCCTCACCTCAACCGGCAGTCGGTCTCCGTCCTTCTCGCGCTCCAACTCCCTTTTCACGGTATTTCCTGTCTCTGTTTCGCTCCACCCCTCGACCGTCGTGGCCACAATAGAGAGTGGGAAGCCTCTTTCTATGGATCACACAATGGATATAGTATATCAAACAAATTCGACCCCGCGAAATTATTGGCCACGGGTAATCCCACGTTACCCGACCGCGGACGATAGTTCTCCCATCGCGGCACGTGACCCGCACCCGGGACAAGGGGCAAGGGGCTGAAAACCACGCTGGAGATCTTCAGCCATGAAAACGAGGAGACGCAACGTCAAGCCCTCCTACCCATTAATATCCTTTCGACTCGGTCCACCGTTTACTCCTTTTTTTCTTTTCATTTTTCGACCGTGTCCCGCCGTGAACCGCTCGCTCGGATTGCTCGAAAACGCCATACCTAATTTTGTTCGATCGGCGGAAGCGAAAAAGAGCGAGATCGGAGTTCTAAACGGCACCATGGCAAAGTTGAGTTTCCTGAAAAAGTGTTACCTCGTAGTAGGACGAACGTACGCTGTTCGGTTTAAAATGTCTTTCACATCGAAGAATTTCATTTCCAAGAGCAGGAATTTCATTTCCAACGAAGGGCTGGTCGAGGAAGCAACCGACTTTTCAATTAACCAGACAATACTCGTTAGCCGAGATTATTGTGGTAATTCCCAACGCGCGTCGTTACTCTGTATACGTCGAATTAAACGGTGAATACGCGCAACGCCATAACCGAGCGTCGGCCAATCAGTTAAGTCGAGTATTGTTTCGAACAAACACGTGAGCCAGGGGGAACCCCCTAATCCTTGCAGCCTATCGAAAATCCATGATCGAAATATATCTACTCTGTCAAACGCATGCGTACCTAGATCGGGCTACCCTTTCGTCCGACAAGGATTTTTACGGCTTTCAATCCTGTCAGAATGAAGGACGTGTCGCCTCTGGATTTGCCATCGAAATCTTTGTTATGTACTTTGCCATAAATCAGGATGCGCTTCAATCGATGCCGTTATGATCGGATCAAATTGTGGAATATCAAACCAACCTCGGTTTATTCCGTTCTCGGGCTCGTTTTCTTATCGAATACGTCGTGTCCCGAATTACCGATAATTATTTATGGAACAAGTCGATTCTTACGCTGTCGGGGCTCGTCTGGCAAGGATCTTTGAAAAATTAAAGTCGAGTTAAATCTCCTAAACTAAAATTGACATATTTTTAAGTAACGTTTCTCCAAAGTGTATCGGCACTTGATATCGCCGAAATCGTCGACGCGTTTGATACTCGTTGCCAGCGTCGCGCGTGTTAGATATAGACGGCATCGAATTAGAATCAAATTATAAAGCGGTGGAACGGTGGAGAGAGTGAGAGAAAAAAAAAGAAGCCGGTGATGCGGCGGAGGCGACGGGGTGAGAAAAGGTCGTGGGCGTAACTCGCGATAATTTGCATGGAAATTTTTATCGGCACGGCCGAAGAGGCAATATCCGGCAGACGCATTTAAGATCCGAGTCGGGATAATAATAGCCACAGAAATGGCACCGTAATGCCCTGAACGGGTGACACGAGTAGGTACCTAAGGTTGCCTATAACCGCGTTATATTTTCCACGTTGCTATCGCCTACGGTAATGCTCGAATCGGACGGCGGTTGTGTACGGATGGCGAAAACGAACCCACCCATATCGTGCTCGGGCCACGTTGGTAGGGAAAAAATGACACCAGGTCCCTTGCTTTCCCGTCGTTAAATTATATATAGTCTTTTCTTTCGCCCTTGCTCGCTTGTTCTTTATCGTCGTCTTATGGTAATATTACTATATCTTGCAGAACGCAACGCCCCATCCTCCTTCTCCACTTTTTTCTCTCTCGGTGTCCTTAACGTCCTGGCCGCGATTAACGATACGCTCCTCCCGGGGGTCGCGATTTTACACGCGATTTTCCACTTAATTTCACGTGGATATCGTTTCATTTCGGATACCCGTTATATTCCGAATACCGCGTAAAAGCGAAATCGTATAAAAATAATAGTAACCTGGCTAGCGGACAAGAGGCAGGGGTACCGCTACGGTTGCTCGATGGACCGGAAGCCCCACGAGAAACGCTCGAGAACCGAGAACTTCGTCTTGGAGCCAGGGAAAAGCTGCGAGTACCTACTCGTGCACGGACGATGAACACGTACGTACACGCCGCGCCACGCCGCGCCGCAGCGTATTACTGCGACCGAGTATCCAGCCACGCGGTTGGCTACGGGAGATCCCGCTGGGACTCTTTCTTCGTTGGTCCGTTTAAAAGAGTATTTAAGAGACTTTCGCGGAAACAAAACCGGCAGGGGAAGGGAACAAGTACGCGGAGGAAAAAAAATCGAAACCGCGCCAGACGGAAAGGAGAGACACAGAGTCGAGTAAGAAGGAATCGGAGCTCGAAAGGGGGGAGGAAGAAACCGAAAGAAAATGGAGGGTACGAGCTCGGTGAAAGAGTACGTGTGCGTGCCCCGTGGCGTGCACCCCGCCGAGCATGCCTCGTCGTTTTCGACGAGGCCATCGAAAACAATCGGTACAATGGGCACTCGAGCGTTCTTATTTATTATACTTACTATGGCACTGTACACTACATAACGCGAATGAATGGGGCGAATCGCGGTTAGGACGGGACGTGCGAGCGCGTGTGCATTTCGCTTTGGTCCCCCACCACCTGAAAGCGCGCGATTTTCGTACAGCCTGCGAGAGAGGGAGCAGAGGGGTCCGTTTGAAAGAGCGGAGGTTAAAGAGAGTTGTTTTGTGAACGGTCGATTGATAGCGCCGATGTTAATAGCCCCGTCCGCCTTTTAATGGTACCGTTTCCTTGTCCCTTAACGCACCACGGGGATCCTAATCGTGTCGATCGGTTCCTGTTTTCGAAGATCAACTAGCTACGGTACAAGCTTGGCAATCTCGAGGCTCGAGGTACCCAGTTTGTAGGGGGTCCACTCCTGGCATCGATAATGGAAGAATAACCAAGTACAAATGCAAAAAAGAAAAATTAAACGAACGTAAAGAAGGAAGAAACGCGAGACCGATACGGTAGGTGTTACCGTCGGATTATACTGTTCGAATGACGCAACGATCGCGTTCACGATGGAGACAAAAAAGGCAGTGTTTTTCTTCAAGAAGGAACGCTTTGGGTTTTGTTTTGGACGTTTGGTCGAACCGCGAGGGGTGGCGTCGCGAATCGGGACGGATAAAGGAGTTAATCTCGAGCTTACTTATTCCATTCTGGAGAACCGCTGGCTGTGTATTGAAACGCGCGCTCCTAATGCCTCTTATGCGGGTTTCATTGTGCAACGATCTCTCGTTGCCTGTAGAATCGCCGCGAACAAAGATCCTCGGGAGGGTATCGTCGTCGCCCCGGTGTGTCGGACAAACGACGGATGAGTGAATAACGAGAAAAAATTTTATGTACCGCGAGAGATGCTCACGAGTGCTTTCGCTTCTATACGATCTCTGTTAGGGCGATTCGCTGTTACGATAATTACCGGCCAAGGTCGGCGGTCAGGGTAAACTCGGTCGAATTCCGAACCGATTCAAGGGAAGAGTATCGGTAGCGCGTACGCGTAGGATACGAGATAAATACGCCAACGAGTATTAAAAGGTTATAAACGTCGGTTTTATCCGCTTTACGCGCAATGTTTTTATGGAAATTGGTATAGGGCCATCTCGTTATCCGCACAAGAGTCGAAAACGCAACAAACGGTAACAATGATCGAGTCATGGAAATATCGAAAATCTGCGTCCACCACTCGAATGACATCGGCGCCGGACCGCGGTTTTATTGGTCCAATAAAACGTCATTTTTCGCGGTTTCGAAAAAGAATCGTTGAAAACGGGAAACTTTGAGCGGTGTTTCCGAAATGAACGGTGCGTATAAAATAAATTCCCAGCGGCACGGCCACGAGTGGGCCGCCGGATCGCGCTAGCCCGTTGTAATGGATGAGTCCTGGCCGGGAGATGTGTGCGCGCGTATATTGCCAAAGTACTTATGGCAAGCACGTTTACGGCGTACAGCTGTACAAGCCTGGCAGCGACCGACATGAAATCCAGTCGAGTACCCTTCGTCCACGTCACGTCCGCCACTGATTAACATTAACTTCGCGGAGAAAAATTGTACCAAATGGCAGCCAGCCGACGCGGCTCGGCTCGCCGCGGCGCGGAGGCCAGCCACGGTTTCGGCGGAGGTTTTTCGTCGTTTCTCTGGCGTCCTGTGCGTGAATACGCCCGCACGAGTCGGCAAATGGAAACGGAGCTGAATCGATTCTCGCTGGAAATCCTAACAGATTTTTCTTCCTAGATCGGCAATTTAAACCGGAAAGAAACGCGAGAAAATAAACGACCTTGGTTCTTTAAAGGGCAGTGTAACTCCGCTCTAATATCGCGTCGATCTCGACTCGGGATTCCCCGAGACACTCAACCCTCTCCCCCCTCCTTTCGCCATTGTCCTTTTTACGGGCCACGTGATCTCGAATTCGCTCGGAATAGTTTCGCGGCGACAATGAGCATACCTACTCCTACTCTGCCAGCTTTCTTCCCAGGGGCAAAGATATTGAATACCGTTTCACATGCCCACCACGTAGCCAGATCGCGTGGATCACGATCGCTCCGGAGAAAGAAAGAAAGAGAGAGAGAGGGAGAGTCTCTATCCGGAGGAGGGCATCGCGGTGACCTTAACGCTCGTCGTGTTTTCAGGGCACCCGTTACCCGTCCCTCCGTTCGTTTCGCGTGCTCTCATCGACGACCCTCTATTATTCGACGATATTAAAATTGTCTTCTGTAATGGAGCCGCGGCTTGAATAATTTCCGGGGCAGCCTGTTTGGAAGTACCGACGCGTTTTCGACGTCTTCGTTCGACCTAGTATTCCATCCATCTGCGGCCAGGGATGTTTCGGAGCGCGCACCTGAGACAGGACTTGGGCGGTTCTCGGAGCAGATGGCAAGGAATTCTCGAGTAGATAGAAATTAATTTACATGCGACGTCGAGAAGGTACGAAACTAACCGTAGCTTACAGTCGTTGAAATATACATACAGCGAATATGGACCGCCTGGGAACCGCACACGTTCGCCAACTTTGTTTACCGTGTGTTTCACCCACTCTTGTAAACGAAATAATTAGACAAACAAAGAGTGCTTTAAATTGAATTTGAAAGGATATTCGAGACGATACGGAATCCTTGTTGGCCCATTGAAAACGAGCTCGATTGTCCCAATCTGAACTGTCGCGCGTTAACGCACCGAGTGCACCGCGTCTATTAATCCCGGATTACTTTCGAACGTGCGACTAATTTAATTTTTCGACTCCCCTTCTCGCGATCTTCGCCGTGACCCTCGACCCGTTGTCAATTGCAGGTCGACACCTTTGCCCCGTCGCGTGCGTCTAATCGCTTTAGAATTAACTGCGCCCCTGCGAGCTTTTGTGGGGACGCTCGATATCGGGGATCGACGAAGCTCTGTCGACGGGACAGCTTCCTTTTAATTCGACGATCGAGCACACCGCGTGACGCACGCAACAGTCCCGACGGGAATCGCACCCTTGCCTTCGTTCTCGAATCGAGATGCAATTTCACGACCGATTAATAGAGGGGCTTCGTGTCAGGTCGTCGTATCCTTATTCTTTCAGCGTTACTCGATCAAAAAAAACGTTACGATCCTCGTTTAACTCACGGTAAACTCGGACTGGTCATTTGCCTTGTGTTCGAATGGTCGGTCAACCGGAGTCGCGTAACGCTAGTCGGATCGGATTCCTTATGTAACGCTTGACTCGTGACACGGCTTTTACGCAGGTACAGGCTCTGTTGGGTCGTGTGGACTCTTCGCGGAGCACGTTTTACCTGCCACGGTTTCAATCGTGTCGTCCTGTTTGCCCATCCATTATGGCTACAATAACAAGGACCGTCCGCTCCATCAGCTCCTTTTACCGGCCTCCCACGTTTCTTTCATCTCTCGGTGCTCGTAACAGTCCACGGCGATCGGTATACACCGTGTTGACCCTATTCTCCTTTAAACAGCGTTCGTCCAACCCCCTCTCGTCCTCGTTCACTCGAGATTCTCGAGGACGAGGCTTCGCGTGTTGGACCGACCGCTCGAGGAACGGATGCGATCCTCCGCGTCGAACGAGTATCGCTCGTAACCGTTTCTTCGCGTGCAACTTGAAACGACAACGGAAGAAACAACTATTACGCGCTACTCGGTAAATAATAATAAAAAAGAAAGAACGAAAGAAGATGGATAAAATGAAAGAAATTTTAGCCAGAAGGATCGACGAGCTCGGAATCGGGGAGAAGATCGAGCTCGTGGTACAAGTTGGACAGAAGTTGGGTATAGGCCGTTGTATTTCACTTACAATACGAGACGCGTTTGAATGGGAGCAGCGGATTCCATCGGTAGGGGGATCCCCGCGGGGGTGGCGCGGCCGACGGTGTTCGCGGTGGAAACGGCGCGGCTCGGCTGGGCGCCTGCGCGAGGGGCGCGGACGATCATTGAAATGGAAATGCCATTGACGCAAAGTGAAAGTAATTAATGGAATATGCCAGAAGCGATAGAATGAATTCGACGGTGGCGCGGCCTTGTCGCGGCTGGGAACAGTGAATCACACTCGATTCTCTTTTTACACTCGAATACCCCCGGACGCAATCAACACTCGTCGTCTAATTTCACCGACGCCGTCGAATAATTTATCTTTCGGTTAGAGCGGAATGTTTCGCTTAAACTGTAAACTCGGACATTCGAAAGATAAAAGGGCTGTAAAGTTGACCGTAACGGTTAGAGAAGCGACGATTAGAGGAATTACGATATAACGAATGGTCGATGATGTAGCGGTAAACTACCGACTAACTAAAGCGACGATAACGTTTCGAAAAAGGCATCGAATCGGTGGAAATGTGATGTTTCGAACGAGGTTCTAGAGAAAATAAAAAAAGAATTCGCTCGACCGAGGAGACGCGGCGGAGAGAACGGTTCCGTGAAGAAGCGAGAAGACAACGGGAAATGGAGAACGGTGGTAACAGACGAGAGAAGAGGTAGCGGAGAGACGGAAAATTTTAATAGATTTAATTAATATTTCACTTGCATGCTATCTCTCACCCTTGCCGAGCGTCCCATTCTCCTCCGCAACTGTGCGATCGTAGAAGCTCGTGCGCGCACGGAATCAGACGCAGTTTGCACCAATACGGGGATGAAAAAGGTGCGGAGCATTCGGTAGCTGAGAGACCGGCAGGATAATCTCTTGTACGCGTAGAGAAATTCACAAACGCGCTCAGCCGTGCTCAGAGACAGAGACAGAGACAGAGACAGAGAGACGCACGGAGAATGCGGGATGACGAGGTCCTCTCTGTATTTCAATTTAGCACGTCCATTGTTAGATACTAATATTATTCAGTTGGGAATTGTTTCGTGACGCCCCCTTGCGATCCGCACGAACGCTGTGTCCGTGGGCACCGCGCCGCGCCGTCATCGCGCCTGGTCTTATTACTCTGTTTCTCTCATCCTCCCGTCGACCCCTTGCACCCTCGACAACCCCCGCGGTTCCCTTTCTCGCGGCCGTTTCATCCAGAGCTCTCTCGTCGATCAGACCACCCATTGCCTTCTCTTCCCAGAGCAAGATAATAAAGTATTGCTCAATGAAATACCTCGATATACCGGGCCGGATATAGACAGGTGAAAACCATCGACAAAGAAACGCGCCGCGTTTCCCATTCCCGACGATAAACTCGCGAGAATTCCGAGAATGTAACGACATTTTCCATTTTCTCGCTACGATTTCACCCCCGCATCCCCTAAACCGTTAACTCGAATAAGGCGAAACACTCAGGCTTGGCATTCCTTTCTCAAAATCTGACCGGATATCTCGCGTTTCGTTACTTTCTTTCGAGTATCGCGTTACGCGAACCATCGATGGATCCTATTGGATCTAAAGCTGCCGAAACTATGATACGTACCGAAGCCAACAGAGTATTCGTCGCTCGAGAACAAGAGATTCCCGTTACGAATGACCACGTTTCCAACGCGCGCGCATTCGTGAGTTACGGTCCTCTGGAGGAGCGACGAGAGCAAACCGCGGATCGGGCTTGTTTGTCGATGTTCGGCAACACTATACACTGTACACTCGTCCCTGATCCACGGGAACGAGGCACGAAGGACTCTCTTCTCTCGATTGGCTTCCATGCGTACTTGTGCGCGGTGCGAGCAAATACGTGGGTGCACACGTGCACACCACGCAGTCGATACAGGTAGAACAGTGATCGTCAACTCATCGCTCGACTCCGACCGATTGCGAGAGAGCTCGCGGATCGAATTCGGAGCCTCTCGAGCTCGTCTCGTTTCTTTCGTGGTTCTCGACGACGCGTTACCGAGGCATCGTCGAAGCGTCGCTAAAATTTACAGACAATCGAACGGGAAGATACGCGATACGCATACCAATCGCAAGATTCCAGCGTGCTGTTCTCACGGAAAATTATGAAACGTATATATAATAGTAGCTCTCGTGGTTTTGAAGGTTGACGATCACTGAAGCAGAGAGTGATGCTCTCGTCGTTCACAGCCTGAAGACGGAGAGTCGGCAGAGCAAATATTGATGGAAGTCGAAAAAATGTTAAAAGCCGTCCCACCGATGCTCGGCTTCGTTGCGTTTCGGGTAACCGAGGCGTTCCCGCGGATCGAGATTTTAAGTATTCGACAAATATCGATGTTTCCGTTGATTTTCGATTCGTCCAGCGCGCTCTCTCTTTTCATCCCGTTCGAGATGCACCTTTTCGCACGCCTTTCGTGGAAATTTTATCGAAACTGTCGAAAGGAGTCGATCCCACGCTATATATCCCTGTTACATTCCCCGATTGTCTACAGTTTACGCGTTTTCGCACCTTGCTCCTTTGTTAAAACATGGAAAGACAAAAGTCGTTCCTCTCGGGGTCCGTGACGCGTTTCGTTTCGCAACACCCGCGTTTCGTTTTGAAACGGGATCGGTTTCCGAGTCTCTTAAAATTCCACTCCGCGGATCGAGGGAGAGAGAGAGAGAGAGAGAGAGAGAAATTAGCGAGAAGCGAGAGAGGTAGCGCATTGGTTGGTACGCGTACCGATGGGGGGTTGTTGCACCCTGACTGCGGATTAAACCCCCAACCGGCTGGAGAGAGGGGGTTGGTTCTGAGGAGGCAGGGCGGAGGGGAGTGCCCATTATGCTCCATTATGAATGGTAACCAGTAGCCAAAGGAGGAAACTCCGCGGGGTGTCGATATATTGCCACCCCTGGAGCCAGCCAGCCACGGCTCGTAAATAATAAGCGGGGCATTATAATGCACCGGCGTGCACCACCACCGTCGGGTACAAATTGCCGGGTATATAACGTCGGGCGCGTGTTCAGGCATCGACCTATCGGATATGCGCCTTGTAGAGGCCAATCGATTATCGGTATTTCATCGATACGTGTACCAGAGGCAGCCCCCCGGCCCGCCGCTCCGCTTCGCGATTATTCGAGTATCGGTATGCCCTGGGGAAAAGTGATTTCGCTTCGCGGAGAGTCTCGAGCCCTCGCCTTGCCTCGCCTCGTGGCGCACCTGCCGCGCCGCGCGGCTCGCCGAATCATTTCTGTACTTTTCTGCCTTTTTCCCCTCCTCCCTCGCCTTCTCTTTTTCGAGTCGTCGATGAGGGCGCAATTTTAAAACGGAGCAAATCGGAACGCTCGGTGTCGAGCAAAGATTTTTGGCCCGTTTTCCAGAGACGCGAGATTAATCGTTGGTACACGTAGGTTTTTTACCTGAAGAGACATTGGCGAGAGAAAAAATTCACTGTACGGGGACGCAGTACGCGGCCAGGAAAGTACGCTACCAAAGTGGCCGGAATTTTAGTCGGATACGAGCAAAGAGCGAAAGCTAGATGCGGAAGATTTAGTTTTACGTGGATCGGCGACGGAACGTTAACCGAGTCCCGTTCGTGTGCCTACTTTAAAATAATAAAATTTGAAAAGGGCGAAACCGAAGGAAAACGACATCGTTCGAGGTAACCTCTCGATACGAGACCTAACGCTTTAAGAAAACGCGAAAGAACCGATTCTTTACCTCGAAATTAGAGGGACCCTTTAACGAACCAAGGTGTCGATCCGTAAAAGAAGGAAGAGGTTCTTCTCTAAGAACGAACGAAGCCAGCGAAGACGCGAGCCAACGGTGGTCGATAATTTCCGTGACCCGAGATCGTAAATCGAGTGGTAAAATCGATTAGCCGCGTCGACGGGAATCCATTGGCAGGAAATCGACTGCTCAGGGATCCCTCGTGGGGCCTAGGCTCGTCGAGCGTGAAACCGATCCGATTTTAAAGATTCTCGGATGCCCCCGTGGCCTGGCGCCGCGCAACCTACCTCGACCGCCAAACTGTATCCGACATCCGATACCTTTTTCTTTTCCAGATTCGCCTAAAATTTTCCAGCCAACTGGAACTTGTCCCTCGTTTCTTTGCCCTCGTTTCGCCTGCCATCGCGCATTATCCTCGATTCGACGACGGGACATTGTTGTAGGAGGCCATTGCCCGTCGCTGGTAAATCCTGCTAGACGATTTCCGTGCATCGACAAATTAACTGCGTCCCTTGGACGGGTCTCATTGTCCGAGGCATCTGTCGGGATCGACTGCAACCGAATAAAAGGGGTCCCCGGGACAAGTGTCTCCTTTCGATTGATAGAGACCCGAAAATCGCCTTGGGAACGCGCGATCGGAGTTGCCCGTCACATGGGAAACTCCGATGCGACGGACGAGGCGACTTTTACCGAATTCGCTCGCTCGAGTAATTTGTGGTTTTGGGGCTTGAACGGACAAGTATCCCAAACTCTGCCACTTAACGATGGATCGTTTTATAGACCTCTGTTCGAGACTCTCCGATGTCTCGAAAGAAGCCACAAGTTTCACAAACGATCAAGTCCCTCCGTTTGTCGGGATCCTAGTTCGATACTTGAGCTCGTCGTAGACTCTCGCGGGGAAGAGGAGAATCACAGGATCTTTGCGCTTTCTAAACGCGGGGTCCCTGTTTATCGAGCAATCTTTCGTGCTACTTACTGCTCCGTTGTCGAGGCTCTAGGACGGTAACGTTCGGTATGGTTCGCTGCTGTGGATCGTTACTTACTATATTTGCAGCGGCGGAGACCTCGAAACGGATCGCTCGACCGTGATTCGTCGATCGGTCCTTGTGCTGAATTCGACGTTGCGAGCAGACGGACGATGGACGACCATGCTGTAGACGTAGAGAGAGTCGTATATGGAGTCAGCGTATGGAGTATCAATATCTTATTTATTGTTCTTATATTCCGTCTATACATTTCTTCGGATAACATATGGTAACTACAAAGGACGACACGTCAGGTCGTCGACAAATCTAGACATCTTAGAGCCGTTATACTTACAGCCAAACACTTATGTATAATCGTCGTTATATGCACACGTTCCTGGAACAAATTTCTGAAAAAACACTCTCCTATTTTCTTTCTTTCTTTCCTTGCATACGATGTTAACAATCCAACATACCTCGTGTGATAGCAGCTTTCGATTAATACAATTGGCGGGATAACTAAAGCGGTTCACGCATATTTACAGTTCCGCTTTCACCTTTACTCTGACGATACAATTTTTTTTTTTACCTACACACATACTTCTTAGTTATCGTATCGATTTATCTACACATGTATAAAGGTATATCGTTGCGAACAAACGACGCAGCTTTTTTTTTTCTTTTTAATATACGTTTTGCCCGCTCTCTTCGAAACAACGGAATGGAAGAAACGGATTAGTACGAAGTGTACTCTCGGAAAGTTATCTTCGAGTACCCGAAGCTGCTCGCGACGCCTCTTTGGCGCGTTCTTCGGGTCTTCCGGTTACTTCGGTTACTACGAAACGTCGACCCCAACCATCGCTCTGCGGCGTTTCTTTTGGCAAACTTTGACACTTTTTCGACTCGAGGTAAGTAAGGTACGTATAAGACGTTTTATTAGTACGAATGTCGAACTATAACGTTACATCCGAGGATACTTTGTGGCTCGAGCCTGGCCCTTTCCCGTCGCGGTCTAACAGCGTCAGCGAATCTCTTCTTTTCCCTGCTCTTTGCGATCTTTTCGATTATTAAATTGTTCGCGCGCACGCAGGGAAGGAAACGAGTACGTTTTCGTCTCGAGTACGAGTCTCGCCCGACATACGACCGCGAAAGATTAGAGTTCCTCGACCGATTCCACGGGTTTCTTATACTCACGTTCCGGAGCATTCCGGTGGAACGGTTGGTAGTTGTTCGGATTCTGTACAGGCCTGTTTTCCGTCTTAGGCCCAGAGGACAGTCGACGTCGCTACGACCTGAAATCTCGACCTCTGGCTCGCTCCCGCGAGAGCATTGTCCAGTCTTGGCCCATCCATCGTCGATTCCCCAAAGTCTTAGCTCTCGATCGGTCTGAAAAGCGTCCAACTCGTCGCGCCTTTTTCCTCGAAGCCCAGAAACCGAGCCAGGCCGCGTCGCGCCGCGGCGATCGCCCAAAGACCTCGAAACGTCGCCATTGGCCCGCTAGAAGTCCCTCCTCCTCCCTAGCAGCACGTCGTCGTCGTCCCACGACTATTGCAGGTAAGACCAGGTGGCGGCCTGCGCGTCGTCAGGTCACTCGGAATAGCTGGTCTTGTCGCTGGCGTCGTCGGGACTGGTTTCCCTATAGGCGTCGCCGGTCCCGTTCGCGTGAAGGCTCTGATTGGGCGGCTTGATCACCGTGGGCAGGTAACCGGTGCCGGCGTACGGCGCAGCCAGGAACCTGTGTCTCGTCGAGGGGATGGGAGTGGTGCAGTACGCGGCGCGAGTCGCGTACGCGGCTGAGACCGAGGCGGACGCCGCGGCGGCCGACGCCAAAGCGCCTGCGAGCGGTGAGAACGCCGACTTTGGTTGAAGACTGTCCTCGCAGACCAGCACCTCCATGGCGGAGACTACGTCGCCTGCGACACAGACAGCTTGCTTTCTTTCTGATGGCGACACTGTCGGGAGTTTCGGGATCTTGGTCAACGTAACCCTTCTACCAGGACAGGGAGCTGGGGGATTTTTGTACGGCAGTGCTTCTTAACCTTTTGTCAAGGGATAGTTTGTCAAACAGGAGGCGGCAATGGTTCGAATCGCTTTGTTTCGTTTATCGATAGATGTTTGATGCACAGAGGTTAATGCGCGAGGAAGCTACGAAACTTTTTTTAATAAAACTCATTTCATCCCCCGAAAGTGTCACTATTTTCTCGAATACTTTTAATTCAGCCGGAAGATGGACTCGCTTAAAATCGTCGTTAATAATTTAGAAAAGATTTAAATGGGTCGTTTCGTGTAGATCAATAAAAAAACCAACCCAATCCTTAACCATGCCACGTAAAGGGTTGAAGCTACTTTGCGGGTTCGAATTGAAACTCGAGAACGACTGGCGTCGTTAGCAATGGCCCTTAAATCGGTGGCACGATCTCAAAAGGGACTGTTCTAAGAACATATCGAGTTCTGTTCGCGGATGAAAGCCACGGGATATCGGATTGCTCGGTCCTACCTTTGCACCGGTGCAGCAGAGCCTCCACATCCGCGCGACGCCTTCCTGGAAAGACTCGAAGCAGAACGTCCACCGGGGACCGTTGCTGCTGCTGCTGTTGTTGTTGTTGCTGCTGCTGTTGCTGTTGCTGTTGCTGCTGCAACTGCAGCCCGCACGACTGCTGGATGTTTTGCATCTGCATTTGCATCTGCATCTGGATTTCCCGGGGCTCCGGCATGTGATGATGGTGCTGATGCTGGTAGAGGGCTGGCGAACAGTAGAGGGAACTGGCCGCTGGCCCGTAGAGAGGGGCGTACGGTGGAAAGTGCACCGCCGTCGCTGCAGCCTGGAACGGAAGAAACGACTTCCATCTTTCCATGGTCTAAAATAGCGAAAAGGGAAAAGGTACAACGCCTGGCGAAAATTCTACGCTATCGATTGCGAGCCAAACTATTCGAAGCGTCGTAGTACGACTGCAAACAATCGCGTTACGTTTCCTCGACAGCGGTCGAGTAACGTAATCGACCTAGGAATGGTAGATAGGGTATTTGTTAGCCCCGGACTGTAGGGATTCGACTCACCGCCAGCGAAGGTAGCGGTGGACTGGGTCTAGGTTGCACAAGATCCACCGGTTGAAGGGTCTGTTGCGTTTGCTGTGGGCTACCGCTTTTGCGAAGGCTGAGATTCTCTGGCGCCGGTGTGTCCTCTCTCTGAGGTGTCAGCGCTGGCGTCAGAGGCGGCGTGTGCGTCGGACTCTGAGAACCGGGTTCCGGGCTTCCTTCCTCGGAATCGTTCAGGCTACTGGATCGTTTCCTTGGCGCCTCGTTGTCCGTCAATCCGATCGACGTTGGCACTCCTGTCGCGCAAACGATACAGAGTCGTTGATTACAGGGTAGTCTGTTACGACTTTTTATTCCGGAAACGGTAATCGGAGAAAACGTCTTACCCAACGTACGGTCAGCGAGGAGTTCTCCACCAGAGTCGGAGTCACGGTCGTCTTCGTTACCGGTGTCGCTCGTGGAAAGCATTGTTCCCGTAGTGCTCTCAGAGATTCTCGACCTCTTTGTGCCTGGAACAAAACAGAGCGTATCGTTCGCTTGAAAAAAAAAAGAAAGAAAAAAAGAAAAGAAAAGAGAAAAGAAAACAAAGCGAGAAAGAAAAAGCACGCGTTAATACGCACAATACCTATGAAATTCTCCAGCGAGCAAACACTCTGTATTGTTCTACGACGCACGCCGAATTGACTCTTACGGATCCTCGACACCCTTGAAAAAACGTTGTGCATCTTTTATTTGCCGTGGACCGCCCGGAATTTACCGCTCATGGGGTCCTCCGAAGCACCGTGCCCTCGTTGGACAGTTTGTGGGATCGGTGCAAAGCGTGCGACGATTTCGTTCCTACTCTACCGTCGAATTAGGAATAATTACGGCGTTGGACACTTTTCTCGTTTCATTGGCAAACTTTACGGATAAGTTTGTCCTGCCTATTATTCGAGCATTTCTAAAATAATCGTTCGATCTACCGAGGAAGAACGTGCAGCCTCGGTCCGGGATCTCGAGGTTGTTGGAAATAATTGCGAGAAACCGCGTACGCACAGCCTCCCCGTCGGTGCTGAGAGCAATACCGGGTTCGAGAGTGCCGTTATAACGTGCCGAGGCGTAGTGCGTATACGCGTGCACGGCCATCGAGCCCTCGGCAATGCGTGAAAGAATCCTCGAGCCAGTCCTGGACGGGGACGGAGACGGGGGTGCGTCGACCGCTCGAGAAAGTCTGCTCCGGCTGACCGCTCGTTAAAAAGTTTAACCGGCCGTTTATTAGCGGAACAGAGAGCGGGATGTAGGGCGAGGAAATGTAGCCTTCCACCCTACCTTTTCGCCGATCCCCGTACTCCGCGTACCTTCTTTTCACTTCACCTCACCCCCTTCCCACACCCCTTCGCCCGGGTTAAGTCTTGACGCGCACGCTTCCGATAACAAGGCTGCTTCGAGTGCTACTCCAGGGAGGCTGGTTAGGCCCGCGAGCAACTATATAACAAGTGTCTCGGTGTTTAAGTTAATTGCTGGCTGGCTGTTGCCGAGGCAGCGTTGCTCCATTTCTTGGTTGGTGCTTGGGGTCGAGGGTGCCCGCAGAAATCCTGAGGTTTAGACCCCCGCGGTAGGATCGGTGAAAGCGAGCAACTCGAAGCGACGAGTTTACAGCCATCGTACAGGTAATTTTCAACACGGTTCAATTTATACGCACGTTCTTCGAGTCGAATTCGTATTTAATCTCTTGCAAAACGTTCCCAGTTGAAGCTCGTTTAAAGCAACGCTGTCCGAGTTGTTCCGCCAGCGATGGAGCGCTTCAAATAAGACACACGAACGAGCGAAAACCGAGCGTTGCGCAACCGAGCTGTGTTTAGAGAGCAATTAAAGCGCGCGCGTTTCCTCGAAAGTTAATTACTGTCGCGGTAGCCTGAAATGTTTTTTAAAACCGTACTCGTAGCGTGGCAAGTTTTTAAATATTTGCATTTCGACCGCGCGATTCTTCTCTGCGATACCACGAGTAACCGTAGCGATTAACTTTCAGACTAGAGCGAATAAACCGTTACGAAAAGATATTCCAGAGACTTTCGCGAAAGCCTGGGCTCTTTCAAATTTTCAGCTGTACATACAAGAACGCATATTTTGTAAAAGATTACTGTTTCCGTCGGAAAGAAAAAAAGCAGAAAACGTTCGAAATGACTCGACGGAGAAGCGCGGATAACGGTTCCCGGGTTTCAATATTTTCCTAAAGATTCCCGATAACGAGCCCCGGTAACGACCACCGTGGAAAAAATAAACGAGCCGAATCGCGGTTTTCCGTTTCACTTGAACCCAATCGTCCCCGCAGAAATACAAGTTTCGAGCGGGTCGGTAACGACGACCGAAGAAACTTAAAGAGCGCTTTGGACTGACCGCGTTAAAGTCTCTGGCGACTCTTCGGGTGCTGTACGTATATAGGGGGGATAACGAGAATCGAGGGTCTCAGAGGAAAGGAATGCAATATCGGGTATATATCGCTGGCAAATGTAGCCGCTGGACGTTGAGAAAATTCCCGTCGGTCGTCTCCAGGACACGCACGCGTGCGGCGTTTCCCGCAGCCACAGCTGGATTATGAGACAGTTATTAAAATATCATTCTTCCCGGTGATCCCTCGTATCTCGACCCCGAAATCACCCTCTCGCTCGACGCGTCCTCGCAAACAGGGGTGAGTCGTTCGTGCTCGCGCGACGTGGGTGGCGATCCCCCTCTCCCCCCTCTGTGTATCCTTTGCACGGTCCTGGCGTAACCAAGTGCGTGTTTACCGCGTCCTTGAAGCGAAGGGAGGCTTCCCGCGTGCTCCGTGGCCGACGCGACGCGTCGAGGGCGTGTTCGAAAGAAACGATCAAAGGGTGGTCGCGAACTTTGGCGAACTTGTCCAGGCCGAGACGAGTAGGTGTAAATTACGAGAGCAACTTTGTCCTGTTCCTTTCGCGAAACGGTCCACTCGCGAATACGAATACGAGTACATGCGAGCAAAGTTCGCCGCGGTCGAAACCAACGCTCGTTTCACGTTTCACGTTTCGCGAGCGACTCACCAACCGGAACGGATTATCATTTGTGCTCTTTGTATACGAAAAGCTTTCGTACCTCCTCTAATCGATAGGGCGCGGAAAAGGTGTGAAAACGGAGACCGTTGCGATAGGTCACGCCCTGAAACGCAACGCGCTACACAAAAAGGAAACACGGAACACAGTATCGCGAGCGAGGAATCTTTTTTCCGTTCTTTGCCGTTCCCGTATCGGTGCCTGTCTTGTATTTCGAGAAGGGTGCGTGCAATTTATTGTAATCTCTCCTTTTCTCCCTCGCTCTTACGTCTGTCAGGAACGCACACGTGCACACGGGGAAACCTAACTTCTCCTCGGTGTGTACGGTGTAACGTATCCCTACGCACCGGTCTATGTACTTTGAGACGACCGAGAAAGTTAATAAAACTCGTTTCACCGTCGAGCAAGTCGGCCAACCCTCCGTAACGTTAGACGATTTATTACCGATTCAGAGACGAACGAAATCCCTCGTTCGATATCGTGCTCGATACGAAATACCGACGGAGGTGAGAATCGCGTAGAAAACTGGGAGAAGATTAGTTTCGGTGGAGCGTGCCGGTACCGAAATAGGTAGTAGAGCTGAACGCGGAGAACCGTTTGCGTAAAGGGAGTAGGAGGGGAAGGTGTTCTTACGGTAACGACGCGATTAATTAGACGTCCACGGTGTACGAGCGAGTCCGCAGCCACTCTTGACCGATGACAAGACGCACTCGAAGCAAGCAGATACACACGGGCTGGAACGTGTGCACACGTCCGCGTTGTTGTAGGTCTACGCCCTAACCCGCGCCGCGGCGTATCAGCGTACGGTGGAGACAGACGCGGACAATGGAATCATGCGAGGACAATGCCGAATAATTTAGAATGGCATATAGATATCGGGAGCTTCCGGCCTACGGCGGCGCTGCATAATAGAGAATAGGAGTAATAGGACACAGGCTGCAGGGCAACTGTGGAGGACACGAAACATCCCTATAAATTAGGCTTAGCCTGAGCCGCTGCCACCCCCCGCCGTGCAACCGTTCGCTCCTCGATACAACCTCTTCTTAACGGTGCCTTCCGTCCGTGTACAATTCCACTAATTAAGTCTAGTATCGTCCGAGTACGGTAAGTTTCAATGTTTAAACCAGATCTCCTTTAAATCTGCCGTTTAAATCCAAAGTTAATCGAATCACAATTTGCCGTTTCTCTCAATTACGCAAGGAAACGAATCTCGGCTTTCCATGGACGTTTCGTTCCGAGGTACGCGGATACCCAGGGCCAATTTGAATGGCACGCACGTCTGTATCGCGTATCAAAGGACGACGACGTGCACCGGCAGTCATTACGTGGAAAAGGAGGACGCGGAGATTTGGTCTTTCCAGTGGATTCCCTGAAGTAGGGAGGATACGCTTTGTAGAGGCCTCGTACATACGCGAAGCGGGGAAGAACCGTCTCCTTTGTGTGTGCGTGTGCGGCGCACCCTTTATCCCGAAAGGATCACTCCGGTGCTCCTTCGTCTACGGGGACCATTATCCGGCAGTTTCTCACAGTAGAAGCTTCTTCGAGTGTCCAAGAAACTTTGTGAAAGACCGGTCCGCTTCCGTTCTTCCTCTTTCGTGGCTGCGGAGGACACCAGGAAATTATTTCACTCGACTGTGTACGTTCGCCCTCCGCTCTTCCGACTCCACCCCCGCACGAGCGATGCTATCGCGTCGCTTACAACAGTCGTGAGTCGTGACTCGGGGAATCGAGGCTTCTCGCGACAGAGATGAAACTTTTTCGGAATTTCGCCCGTTCGCCCAACGAACGGACCGAAAAGTCTCCGCGCAAACGTCTCGCGGAAAATGGTTCGAATCGAGCGAGATTTACTGTCGCGCGGTTCGTCCCGATCGAATCTTCTCGATACGGCTAATATCGGATACGATAACTAAAGTTCCATTTCAAAGAATTTCCTTTTCTCCCGCGTCTATCGAATCTCATTAAAATTCTTGCTCTTCGCAGTTTCGTAATTACAATTACGATACACAGCTTCTTATTTGCAAAACGTCTTTCAGTATCGTTCGCCGCACACGCGTTCGCCGTGGCTCTCGAGAATTTTAGCGAAAATATACATCGATATAGCCGTGGCCAAAGGGTCAAGGCGACGCGACTCGAGGCTCTCGTAACTCGAAGCAACTTTCCGTTTAGCGCGCGAGTTTGCCGTGTTCGCTGACGCGAGGACTCGCCAACGCGGTTCGAATATTGAAATTTGTTTGACGAATCGAAAGCGAGTGACTTTTGATACATCTCGTCTTCTTTGTATTTTTGAAATTTTCTATTCAGATGATAATTCCGCCAAACTCCGTCGCTTGCGCTCGCGCACGGCTACTCATGTTTTCGCGACGTGCCTGGCAACATTGTTTGCAAAGAGTCAGCACGGCTTGGCGAACCACGGAGAGCGACGAGCAGGACAGCTTAGAGCCGGCTCTACCTATTTGCATAGGTGTAGCCGCTCCTTCGAATGCATGTACACGTGCAACGCCGCCGTGGAAGCACGTTTCTAAGTGTGTTTGAACAAAACTCCTGCCAGCGTACCCTTTTCTAACCTCTAAGAACGTTTGCTCGTAAGCGATCGCGGAGGATTCGTGCTCGCGATCCTCGCCAACTCTCCTTGGAAATCCTACGAGTCACACTTTCCACCGCTATCCGGTCATCGTTATTATTGCTCGTCTGTTTGTTGTTGAATTAACTACAGACTGGAAACGACAAGTATTTATCTTTCGATCGTCCTCTAATTCCACGTTATCCGACGAAAGGGTCTCGTCTTTATCCGACAACGGGATCTCGCGACTCTTCTTCTCGGAGCCAAAGCAACAAAGATTTCGTCCGCCACCGTGCCACGAAATTTCCCGATGAAACGCTGCTATCTCGAAGCTGGCAAAGAGTCGGCAAATATTGCGACGAGCGATACCTTTCGACTCAATTAAAGAGCGAGACTCGCGTAACTGTTCTTCCAGAGGGATGTAACGGAAGAAAGAAGAAGCCCTTTCGCGGCTCAAGTACATATTTGATTAACCGTCGCTTCTTTTTTCTCTGTTTTCAGAGGGAGAGAGAGAAAGGGAGGGGGGAGGTTTTACTATGGCTTCCGAATGATATTTTTAAATTGCAACCAACTCGTTTTTTAATTCGTATCTTCTCCTACCCTCTCGCCTCTTTTCTTTGCGTACAATTAGTCGTTCATCGACAGCTGGCAAGGGGATTCTTTGGAACCCGTGATGCAAAGATGCGATTACCTTGCATCGAGTGTTTCGTCAATTTCGTTGCTCGTTTAACCAAGTTTTTCGCCGACTATCCGTTCGTCGTTTCATTATTTCGCGTACCCAAATAGTTGCAGGTCCTTTCGGTCGGTTTGCCAGCAACCGTCGAGGTTCTACTCTAGGAGACGCACCTATCGAGATCGCGAACGCGAGCTCCTCGAACGTCTTATTCGATTCGTTGAACTCTACGGGAGAAAAAAGAGATCGCAGGACAAATTCGCGGCAGCGTAACAAGAAATTCTGGCCGTGAGTAGGGTGCCGCGAAGCGTAAGAATTCGCGACGAGGAGACGTCGACGTCGGCGTCGTCTCGGTTTTTCCACGGGATCGCCGCAACGAGGTGCGAGAGAGCTGGAAAAAATAGAGGAGGTGGGACGTCGGGGAGCGAGGAGTAGGAGGAAGAAGTGAAAAGAGTCAGAGGTCGAACCCCGTGCCCTCCCCCGTAGCCCCGTTGGCGTTCAGCAACCGTTTACGAGGCATAAACGCCGAAACAAAAGGCGGCTGGGCGCGAAACAATTAAAAACGTTACGCCCGATCGCTCTCCACCGTTCTCCCTTTCCCCTCGATTTTTTTTTTCTCCCTCTTGCCTCCTTTCCCCCGATGCCCATGGCCGTCCCCGTGCCCCAGCGATCCTCCCTCGCGGCATCTTGCTCGCTCCCGAACCCTTTTAACCATCCCACGGCCCCATCGAATCCGTCGAGTATATACATCCCTTCCTACGGCTCGTTTTCACCCCTTTCACCGGTGCGACACGAAAACACACGGACGGTTTAACCGGCGCCCACACATTCCAGCCACCCCCCGGAAACAAAAGGGAATCGCGACGATTTAATGACTGATCGGGCTGTTGCTCGCTGTTGCTGTCGCCACGGCGCGGTGCGGCACGGCACGGCGCGGAGCGGGCGGCTCACTGGAGGACTTTCTCTCCTTCGTTTCCGCTTCGTCTTTCTTCGTCCTTGTTCCGCATCCCTTTATCGGCCGCTTCGTCTTTCGATATATACCTGTGCTCGAAGAATATCGTTTCCGTCTTCGAGGAGTATCGATTCTTTCCAAACAGCTCCAAAAATTCTTGCCAGTTCTCGCGATTCGACTTCGATCCAGGCTCGTTCCCCCGAATCGTGGTAGCGCGAAAAAGGGGTTTAACAGAATACGATGACACAGCGTTATTGCGTATTCCATCGAGAGTCGGGAAAAAAGGGTCGCGTGTAACCGCGTAATTCTCGCAATAAATAACCCTTCGAGGCGTTACAGTTATCAGCAGCAGTGTCGGTTCGGCCGTATAACCCCGCGATGCCTCGGAGCCTGTGGCTGGCCTTTCGAGCCCCGGGGTAATGGCGAGGGTCGCGGAGAGACGTTCGCTATGAATTATCATTTCCTATTGTTCGGAAGATCGTAAAATAACCGGCTGTTTGCGACTTCGGTTCAACGGAGTCCTCGTCCTCTCTCTCTCTCTCTTTCTCTCTGTCTCTGTCTCTCTCTCTTCGTTTCTGCAACTCGGTCCGCGAAATATAACCGTGAAATCTCAAGCAACCGGTTGGAATATTCAGAGATCCAACATGGGGGACAGATTACGAATAACTCGTGGAAGAATTTTCACGAAACTTGGCGCGTAAATTAGAGGCTGATATTCGCGCGATTTGAAGTTTCAAGTAGCTTTATACATAGAAGGAAGGAACCAGCTGACCTCTAGAGAACAGGAAAAAGCAATTTCATCGCAAAGTCAGCACGGATCGATTTAGTTTCGAAAGCGAACATACGCGGTCCTTGTGTTCCTGTGTCTACATCGTTGGTTCCGTTGGCCTCACGTTAACGGGGCTCCGTTGGCAAAATACAGAGCTCTCGTTTCTTTCGTCGCCCCTCTTCCTTCCGATCGGTCGCTACCGCGGAAAACATTCCAGGCCCGATCGCCGTGAGATTAATTAATCCGATGGGACGACGGCGTGAAAAGCGGCAGCCGAGGCCGCTGGGAAATATTCCAGTTACGAGGCTTCTCGGAATCGGTGCGCTTCGGTGTGCACGCGACGCCCGCAGGAAGAGAACGAGAGAAAGGACTCTCATTATTACGTATCGATACGCCCGGAAAATAGCAGCGGCCCCCTGGAATCGGTCTGGCGGCGGGAAAAATCACGCGGGGAAAATCGCCGCTTCGCTGGCTCGGGGGCGCGAAGAAAAGCAAGTTATCGAGAGCTGCCCCCGAGAAAAAAAAGGGAAAAAGAGGGGAAGAAAGCCGAGACTCGCAGTGGTCACGGAGAAGTGGAGGCGGGCTAAAGGGAAGAGAAAGGAAGTCTGAATATCGACGACTGAGCTCTACGATCGGGATCGACGTTTCCCGGACGCTATCGGAATCGTTCAAGACTTTTCAGGGTATTGTTCTTTGTCGTAGATTTCGTGGCTTCCATCACAGCTAGGTAGGTAATCGTTTGTAAATCGTTACCTCAGACAGCCCGATTTCGCACAATACCCAAGTTGTAATTGTATTAAGGGCGATTAAACGATTTATTTTGTGCAAGTCGAGCGTTCATTGCGGCTTTTCCTACTCGACTAACTGGCGGTTGTTAATAACGGCGGAATATCTGTCAACGGGCTACGCTGATTACGACATATCCATAATCATTCCTACGTAATAAACATTCGAAATAAGACACCGATAATCGTTTTAAGAAAAATTCTCGTCCTTGGATCGTATCTCGAATCGGAAGGAAAGTTGGCCAATTGAAAGGGCGATGGGGTTTCCAGCTAGCGCGGAACACAACGGCATCGCATCCAGAAGATGTACGATACCGTATCGCGGTGGGTCTCTGTTTCGTCGGGTCGAGGAAGAGAGCGAGAGCCCGTCAACCCTCTCCTGGCAACCTCGGGATCTCCAATCTAGCAATAATACAGAGACCGACCACCCGACAAACCAGTCGAGAATCCCCCGCGGTGGTAGGCACTGGCCCGAGAAATTCAATTACGGCTAAAACTTCTCGACTGAAGACGCGCCTCCTCTGTACACTACTGTAAGCACTCTGTTTCCAAGATCGAACGGAGAGACATCTTCTGCACTCGCGACCCTCGACTCTTCCGGAGGTGAGGAAGAGAGGAGAGGAGACCTCTGTCTCTGCCTCTGCCTCTGCCTCTACCTCTGCCCAGCAACGCGAAGAAGAGAAGCGTAGGTGTAATTGAAACCGAGCGAAATCGAAGTTTCCATCCCTACCTCTCGCGTCCTCAAACGGGGATGGAAAGTGATTTCTGTCCGATGCAAAGCCCCTTTTCGGATACCTCGTTAACCCTCCGCGGTAAAACACTCGGACATTTAGCAAGAAGAACTAAACGAGCGCGAACTTTGTTTGAGAAAATAAGGAAGACGGAGCAAAGCTAATCTTTTGAAAATAACAGCCACGTGGCTACGATACTCGTCCGTAACGAGGATTTTTAAAGGATCGTCATTTTTTTCTCTCGGCATTCCGCGAAACCGCGATACGAGCAGCGCGATGAATGTGGCACGCGACCAACAGAGAGAGAAAGCGCATGCGTTTGGCACGCATGAGTTGCGTACGAGTGCCCATTAGGAGCGTGCGTGAACATACGCGGTTAAATAGGGCAAGTGGCCAGAGACCATAACGTTAAGTAAATAATGGCCAAACTCCTGGCCCCTTATTATACCACTCAAACCAGAAGTCGTACTCGTTAGTGGCGGCTTTTAATTCTCTCCGTCGGCGTCGCTCAACCCTTCGCTCCTTTCTAGACTTCTTCTCCTTACCGCCTCATTCTCGCCCTCCGTGAAGTACACACGCGTGCCATGTCGTACGCTCCCATAAGAACGGACCGCGAGTGCTCTCGTTCTTATGGGCTTCCGACGCCGACGGATGGAAACCCGCCACCTGTTTGGTCAGAATCGCGTTGACGCCACCGTTTACGGAGCAACGCAATCCTACGTCGCGCTTCGATCGTTGACAACTAACGCGGAATACGCTGGACGGTCCCGTTATCACCGTTGAACTTCAACAGGCTAGACTTGAACGCAAATGTTCGAGTAGCCACCCTCGATGAATCGTAGAAAGATAAGAGGGCCGAGTATCGCGATCGTCCGAGTGATCGGCGGAGCGTGGGAGAAGGACGCTGTTCGATAGGCTGAAGGGCTTATAGCCTCGAAGGCTAACTCTTGAGCGGTATTCGACTTACGCTAATTATTAGGGGACACCTCGACTCACCTGTCAGTCCACCGACGATGGAGTCCTGTTTCTCGATTTTGGGTTGCCGATACTCATCCTGCGGGAGCCTCTTGCGTTGCAGGAGGCCACACTCGGGCTGCTGGTGCTGAAGTTGCGTTTGAATATGTGCGGCCGCCGCCGCGGCAGCGGCTGCCGCCGCCGCTGGAATCGCCAGGCCAGCGGGACTCGAGACATGGGCAGGGTGCGGGGGCGGACTCCCAGCTGGCGTGGTAGCGCTCGCCGCACCAGGCATTACGGGGGCGGTGGTGCAGCTGCCCGTATTGTACTGCAGTTGCAGGCCCAACTCGCGGGCCTCGCTCTCCTCCTGGGCCTGCTGCCTCCGCAACGCGACCTGCGAAACGCTTTTACGTTATATCTACCAACAGATAGATAGCTATTCGGGATCGCTAACCGAGCCAGTACCGTAGCTGCATATTCGCATGCTACAGCCCTTAAAGGCTGCCCATGTATGCGAATTAACGTGGGGGCCGCTGCATGTGATGCATCCTTGGTGGATTTAACATGTATCTAATGCTTGGCACAATAATTTCCTTAAATAATTATATCGCTAGTATCCTGATCAGACTATTTTCGATGCATCTTTAACGTGTCCATTTATGTTTCTATCGCCAACTACAAGTTTCGAAACTTGCATTTTCCTTCCATTAAACTTTGCTAATTTGTCCCCCGTGTATCGTTCCAAGATATCTCGCGAGATATGATACAGGTGCAATCACCAAGTCGTCGAGATATCAAGATGATCCAATGAGAGGGTAGGAAGACTGGTGATTCAAAAGCTCAAGTGGGTATAGCGTTACGACTCGGCCAGGATCAAAGAACAATGTTCGTAACTTCATCCGCAGCTGAAGATGCGAACAATACGTACATTGAAACTCGAAACACTCAAATGAGAGGTACGCGACGGCAGTGACATTTCAATGTTCTCATTTTCAAACTCGGACGAGATCGTTATATCGACCGTGCGAATTGCTGTTGACGATACCATATTAAACGCTCTAAGAAACATCGAAAACAAATTGTTGTCGCATTTTAAATTAGGTAGACAAAATAAAACTCGACTATCCGAGGACGTAACGGATCACAGTTTCCTGCCACCTTGAAAAACGCGATACAATGAGGAACGAGAGTCTCGCATGTTTCAAGAGACCCTCTCACTGATTCTAATTGAATCAGTTCACACTTCCTTGATTCATTTCACGAGACCACGGAAAAGGAAACGGCACCCCTGACGCGCGCTACAGAAGAATGCTTACATAGTGTTTGTTACAGGAATTCCCCTCTACTTCCGAATTAAAACGGTTAACTAACATTAGCCAACGGTAAACATAAAATATTCTTGATTCATTTGTACTTTCGAGGATTCAAGGTGACTACACGCCGACGAACCTTTGAACGCTACTTGAAACTGGAAAATACATATATCGAACGGTGTTAATAAAGAAAGAGAATTTCTGGTTGCAACGACTGCTAACAGCTCTTGCAGGTATAACGAACAAGACACGTGTATTTGACAGTGGCGATTAAGCTTTTATTTTAACGATTCTTTAATTCAGATAAACCATAAAGTATTATCGATATATCAAAGGGCCGACGGCCGGACGCGAGAACCAGAGTCGAGCAGCGATTACTTGGTAATCGTTTGAATTATTTTTCTAGTCGACAAAGATCAACAAAATTTCATTAATACGTGCTTAACGATGTCATACGTTAACTAATTCTAAGTATACGTAGTTTCGTTGCGGTAACCTAACCTTCGATCCGATAAAATGGTAAAACGTAAAATGGTAATAGGTAAAAACGTGTAGCTACTACGTTGAAATCGAATGTAAAATGACAGTTACCTGAGCAGCCATCACCCGCTGTCTCTCGGCGATCAGGGTACATTTCGCACACACGCAATCGCGCCAACGGCAGTAACGTTTGTGTCCCTTCAACGCGGAAACGACACCATGGTTTCGGCATCTCGCGCACTTTGGTGTCCTTTGGTATCTCTCGGCACTGGCACGAAGGAAGAACGCGGCTGGTAGCACGTGATGTTGCTGCTGTTGTTGCTGGTGTTGCATCAATTGGCCCACGTCGACACCGAGACCGACACCTCGCGGCAACGACATCGTATATCGAGCGACGGAACGATGGTATCGGAACGATCGGACCAATTAGACGAACCAGAAAACCGTGAATCACTGGGAACGGGCGACGATAATCGCGAAACACGGTCACGGAAGATCCCCAGACTGGCCAGACAACATCGTCGATCGCACGCACGAGAGAACGATCACCGATAATAGTCGCTTTTCACCAAGCACAAAGCCCAGTATTCACTGACACGCGCTGCTTTCATTCTCCGACAAGACCGATCACTACCACGGCTCCCTCGTAACGATGAGTTTTCCCGCGTGCGATTTCGTGCGGTTCCTTTCCGTCTGCCGTGTTTCCAAGGGGCACGCTGCTGGTCGCGGGGTCTCGGGATCGCGTGAATCCTCGAGGCTCGATCGTTGGCTCGTTAAGAAGAAAAGCGGGCCGCGAGATTCAACGGTCAGGCCACGGTCGCAACGGGCTCTTCTTACTTCAACCGAAGAAATCACATTTAACGCTGTTGGATGGAAACTCTCGAACCGGCAGCAACGCGTAGAGCGAGAGAGAAGGAGCGCGAGGTCGCACGACTAGTGGCGACGTTGCGCGACCAACAGAGAAAGCTTGGAGCAGCCGAGTCCACACGCGCACGCGCCCACACTTGACGAGAATTCGCCGATGCCGACGGGAGAACAGCGGCGGCACACCACCGCTCGTACGGGTGTCGGGGTACGAAATGCGGAGTCGCCCCGACTCCTCTCTAGCAGCACTCTCTCTCGCTCTCCGGCATTGTCAACAATTGCAGCATCCCGGGAGAGTCGATTCAGGTAGCGCGGAGAGACAGAGAAGCGGTGGCGGTGTCGGCAGCAAAGAGGGAGCCGAAGGCGGACGGTCGAGGAGGTGGGGAGCAATTCTAGGCGCGGAGCAGGGAAGGACAGGGATCGTGGAGAGGGAGGGGAGCTTGGGGGATTCGAAATGTCGCAACGGAGTCCTGGAAGCGAAGGCAGGGAAAGAGACGAAGGGAAAAGCGGAGAGTGCGGTGGAAAAGCGTGAAAGAACGTGGAAAAGTGAGCCGGGAAGGACTGCGAGAGGGAAAAAGAATTGCGAAAAGAAACGAGTGGCGGTGTGAAAGAGACGGGCAGCACGGGTATATGCTATAGTTATACGAGTGCCGAGAGAGAGAGAGAGAGAGAGAGAGAGAGAGAGAGAGAGAGACGCGATGAAAAGAGAAAGAAGGAACACCCTGGAGCGGAGGGAGGAGGAATTCAGCGGGGAGGGATAGGGCAGAAACTAACGACCCCTCCACAGTTGCGCGAAATAAAACACTGTGCCACAGTGTTCCACCCCGGGGCTTCGGCCAAACGCAAAGCCGCGCTTTGGCGCGGCCACGCCCGCGCACTCACCCGATTGGCCGAGCACGCTGTTCCACCAAGTTGTTAAGAGTTTATATCTGACTGGGGTGAAAGGGGGACATACCTAACCGCGTACCCACCTACCTACTCACCCTCGATAAACTATGCGTACAGACGCCGCCGTATCAGACGCGTGTATTATCCCTATCCTGTGCTGGTGGAGGCAAAACGGACAAACACATTACTCTTTTATTTAAAAACCCGTTCCAACGTAAAACACAATGCGAGCGATGCTCAGACGTTTCTCTCTATGCTCCGCCTTTTGTTTCGGCCGGGACTGTTTTTAAACCATGCACGCCTTCTTCGTCCCCTTCGGAGAAGAATGTGTCCCTTCTTTCTTTCTTTCTTTCTTTCGTTCGTTCGTTCGTTCGTTCGTTCGTTTTGCTTTATTTTCTTTTTCGCCGGTCGCTCGCTCGGTCACGGTTGCTTGTGGTCGTCCGTCTCTCTTCTGTGTTTTTTTTTCTCCTTTTTCAGTCCATCGAGCTCGCTCACTGTAAACCACACGGGCACACCGCCATAGCGACGAGCCTTTCTTGAATCATATTCTACAATGAGGTTTCAATGGGGTGAAGCCCTATTGTCGTTCGCCAATGGCGACCGATTTTATAGTGATCTAATGTACAGATGTTATTTACCCGGCAATGAGAATGGAATAAAAGCATTCTATGTATTAAAAGCATTCTACGATTTGGATCCTGTATATCTCTGCTTGCCTACCTACTCCTGCCTGTCGACGCGTTGCGCACAATACCTACCAGCCCGTGTACCACGCTACCCTAACAATGGTACTATTACTTTTGACTTATTGTTAGCGTACTATGTGAACCAAAGTAACTATATCTCTGCGATTCGAAGGAACCGGTATTTGCATTTAAATATCATTAGTCGTAGGTACTTATCGCCGCCGGCTGTACGCGAATACTTGCCACCGAGGAATCTAATATTACGTATTATCGATGCGTCGAGTGCCGCTTTCATCACCGATGCCCACCACTTTGACAAAGCTTTTTAAAATAATAGTAATATTACTCGCGATATTCGTGATTATCAAACAAACAAATTATTAACAAAAGTAGCTTCGATTGAAAAGTGTCGATATCGTAATATTAAAATAGTTTGTGTGTTTTCGTATACGTAACGCGAGTGCAGAAAAGCCGCAGTCTATCGACCAGTCTATTACGCGAAATTCTGTAAATAAAATTGAATGGTTTTCGTCATCGCGACGAATGGCGTGTCAATCAGTCCGAGGTACTACGCGCCGCGGTTAACACTTAAAAAGGCAGTGTATATTCAGTTTCGATTTTTCTCTAATTCAGAATCATTCACTCGTCACGAGCGCAAAAGCGTTCGACTACGCTTTTCACGGAATTGCATGTTTCGACGCGTTTATCGATCATTTGTAAAACGCAATGACGATTTGAGCAACATTGAAAGTATGCGTGAAAACGGGGCATTCGACGGGATTGGTGTAGCCACACCGACACGGACCATTTTTTACTCTGGCATATCAGCCACTCAAACCGTACGTACGCGCCGATGGATAAATCAATAAACCGATAGCTATGGCAATGCACACCTGCTTTCAAAGTAGCGACCAATCCCTCCGCAGCTCTGTTTACGCGATGTGGGAGATGCAAATCTAAGAAAAATGTTCTCTACGAACTACCAACTAATTCGATTAACGACTTCAACGATCGTTATACGATATAAGTATCGTAGTTGGAAAGACTATGCAAAATTGACGATATCGGATCGTTGATGAACGAAGCACACCGTGTACCTTGTACGTTATAGAATGTACCAGTTTATACGGTAATCGATATAGTTCCAATAAAATTATTTTAAGCACCGTTCCGTACTCGACACCTCGAACTTGTATTATCCTGCCTGAAAATCTCCTCGAAGCGGCCCACTCCGCATCGTAAACTTTCGCAAGGCGTTCTCAAAAATCGAAAGAAACAGTCGATTCCTATACTTGGACTCTCCCACGATTCTTAACCTTCGAAAGTTTCTTAAAGTTTCCGATTTATCTTGCCGGTGGCAGGTACCTCGTGTAACAACGCGTACACAGGGGATCCTCCCCTTGGGCTGTTTGCACTGGGGGGAACGGAGATCGGGATCAAGATCGAGTCTGTATCGAGTTACAATGTTTGCCAACATAACGCCCGGTCGTCAATTTCGCGGAAACAGCTGATCAAATCGGCGCTGATCGGATAAGGGAGATTAGGCCACAGGTCGGTACGGTGAAAGATCGAAAGAAGAGAGAGCAGGTACGAAGCGGTTGCGCCGATGATCCCCACGATAACCGCGTGGCTGAACATTGTGCGACCTGTTTGTCGGTCAACTGGCAAACACAGGGACAAGAGAACTGACACGGAAAGCGTGTTGCTCGAGTTGCACGTGGTCGTTTGATTACGTTGCTGTTTCGACGTGTAGGAGCTAATAATCGCCGTATACTTTGACGTTTCATCGTTGGTGGGGTTTCCAATCGCACGCGCTGATACTTTATCCTTGAATTGTAAACAGGTCAAATAAAATAACGTCAAGAAATCGTAGGATAGGAGGGGAGGACGTTGAATATTCCCAATCCCGTAAGTGGTCGATTTGAAATTTGCCATCCGATTCCCAATTCGGAATCCTCCATCGTCAGTTTCGACTGACGATCTGAATCTTAAACGGATCTGAACGAAAATTTCGCGAAGACCTAGGTACCGAAAAGCGTTCGCTCGCGACAGGGATCGAGCCCCGTGCAAAGGGCAGAGGCATATATTTCGACGGATCCATACCTAACACATGTACATACGTGCCATTCACCGGTGGCACCGTCACCGTACGGATCCTGCGGCATCGTCGCGATCTACCGCGCCGGTGAAATACCGTATGACTTTTTGACGTGCTTTTAACAGATTGAATTGAAAATGGCTTCCCCGGGCTTCGATATATACATATATATATATATATATCCACGGGACCACATCCATACCCTGGAAACGACTGTACGAACGGACAGACGCGGGAGATGAGATATATAATCTTTCTCTTCTGTCTCCCTTCCTCTCCCGCTCTCTCACTTCTTCACACCTCGCCGCAATTTTTTTCTCTTCGTCCCTTTCGTCTCGTCGACCGATCCGCCTCTCTCTCTCCCACGCGTTCTGTCTCTCTCCCTCGAAACGGTCGCCGATTTTTCCTCTTTTCACCCCTTCTCCTCCTCCCGTCCTCGTTCCGTTCTTCTCCCTTCAATTTTTGCACATTCGCTGATGCGGCACATTGCAAGCCGCGCCGGCGGAAACGACGACGAAGCTAAACTGGAACGGTCACTCGAATCCACCGGGTCGTCGCAAGGGGATGGGTCGGAGGGCGTCGAGGGTGAAGGATCGCGTAAAAATAATGTCCTAGCTCATTTTTTAAAAACCCCGCAGAGAGAGAGAGAGAGAGAGAGAGAGAGAGAGAGAGAGAGAGAGAGAGGAGGAGGAGAAAGAGTCAGGGACCAGGGCTGCGAGCGAGCCCCGAGGTGGATGGGATAAAAAAAAAAAACAAAAAAAAACGTGACGGACTCAAAGATATAGGTATACGTCGATATTACGGGGCAGCGCAATAGCGCAGACCAACCGACCGATGCCAGATGAAACGGTCAAAGCTAAAAAGCTCTCTCCGCCGAAACGGGCTATATATTATCTGCAACCCTTCAAACACAGAACACGCCCGAGATCCATACATAAACCATGTGCGTGAGGCTTGTCTGTGCGCCGTTTCTCTGCTTACAAGTCCGGTGCGTAACCGCCATCGTCTTCGTCTATTTTTCAGTCGTTGTGCGTCGATTCTACGACACGTGTCGCTGCCACGCAACTATCTCTTTCCCATAGCGACGCTACTTGGAACGGTTGTCAAGTTTTTTGCTTTGTCACCGTAATATAACGTTCCTATTACGATTCTAACGCGGCGAACTTGTAAAAAGAGAAATGGAGACCGCTGGTTACAGCTACGCGTATGAACGGGACACTTGAAGAGGGTGAAATGGGCGTGACCTACGAGCCCTAGGTGAGACAGTATGGACCAATACGGTACCATTGCTCGATGTGGCAACAGTTGCAAACGCAAGCGCCGTCAGGATTGCCGCAGCGAGCTGGCGATAGGTTGGTGTGCACGGGTGTTTAATGTACGGGCGCAGACTCGGGACATCGGGAACAGTGTTCAAATGGCTACGCCTGCCTCGAGCTCGCGTTCAGATTGGTTACCAAATTAACCCACTCTCTGCCGAGAGATTTGCGTCACTTGCCTCTAACCATTCCGTCTTCTTCCCTTTCGTCTCTATTTTATTGCAACAGTCCAACGTTACGACTTGCTACTTTCACCATCCATTGTACGATACGAACAATTCCAGAAAAATAATTTACATTTCTTCCTTTTTCCTGTTTACCTTTTCTGACGCTCTATTAATCAATCAAAGAATTTGAAACTAACGGTAGTAAAAATTGTAATTCTGAAAACGTGAATTATCGTGGCTTAGGAACAACTCTGTAGCGTTGATTAACGACATTACAAGATAATATTATGGTACATATCACAAGTCGAAGACAACAAAGTTGGAGCGAGAATTTCGTTTTTCGTATCCCAATCTTCCAACTCCGACTGTTCGTGATCGAAGGTTACGGACGTTGGTTTCTCGCAACATTCTCTCAAAACGAATAACTGGGTTTCCGCGATGTGCGAGGGACTACCATAAAAGTATTTGTGTTCATTGTCGGCCTTCTCGTGTTTGTTATATGCATCCTCGATAAAATTGCCGTCTGGCGTAAAGAAGAAAATTCTTGACACGTATCTTCCATCGGGTTCGAGCTCTTGCTCTTTTAGGTAACCGTGCTTCTCCTGCTCTAACTTTATCATCAAACGTATAATTTATAAATTTTTAACTTGTATTAAACTGCTCGATTGCAATGTGAAAATCCGTCCATTTGAACGCTCGGTCAAAGTTGCTTTCCAATTTCGAGTGTTCGGTAGCAGTGAGACTATTTCCTATCATTTGATCTGCTAAGTTAACAAGACTAAAGAAACTAAAATACTTGATGCACTTCATTAAATTTTGCATGATTTCAATAATCGGAATGTGACCTAAAGGAACAAACAAAAGAATCGATCGTACGCGTCTTTCTTCGCGACTACAAACGAGATACGAACAAATTACGGACGTACGCTCTTCTAGTGTATCAATTCTACATCGATGGTCGATAATTTGCCGAAAATGATAACTTATTCTCTAACTTTCCTAAATTATCATCTGGCGATTACTTAACCTCTTCGAAGAGGTCGACACAGTCTAGAACGAGGTGGCGTCATCTAGCGGTAAACCGACAACTTTCTCTATAACCTAAAATATTTTATCATTGAATAATCCAAGGTTTTAAATAATAGTCATTGTGTCTTTGTACAACCATTCGAGGACACAGTTTCGCGAAATTTTTCATCGCCATAAAATATATTAAGAGTTATATTTATATAGTTACGCGACAAGTAAATACATTATCATACATACGAAAACCAAGTATGTTCGCAATCACGTCGTCGTGGCGATACTGTACACGCTTAAAATTTACCGCCATACAGATAAGAACGAAATTGTATTGTTGCGTTCTTACAACCTATCGCAACCTATTTAAGGTTATATTTTACACATTTTTTTGTGAAACATGAATAACTGGCCAATCATCTTGTACTCCTAACGATTCGTCCTTCCAAGATAACTATTAAACGTACAATCGAATTGCTCGTACGACAATGTGACAATGGTGAAAAACAAATTCACATTAAGAGATAGGTTAAGATTCTTTCAAAGTTCTTTTAACGTTGCATTCTTTTTAATTGACACGAGAGAATAACGTCCTAGTTGAGAAAAATGAGCAAACTATGGAACTATCTAATATTTCAAGGATGGATATCGTATTTAATGGCAGCCGGCTTGCTTATTTTCACGAGCGGCTTCCTACTTACTCGCGTTTCCAGATCGGAGCGCGCAGAATGCAAATATTGCACAAATCCTGGTGGATGCAACATCGAAGAGCTCCTTCAAGATCCCAAAGTCGCTGCAAGTACTTGTCTCGAAAGGAATACTCGCGTCGTGTTGTTAGTCGTTGACGCCTTGAAATATGATTTTGTACACTGGTATAACGATAACAGTTCTGCCTCATTGTATTACCACAATAAGCTGCCAATAATCCACGAGCTGTTGCAAAATCAACCTATGAATTCACGTTTGTATAAATTCATAGCGGATCCACCAACCACGACTATGCAAAGGTTGAAAGGTTTCACTACCGGATCTTTACCTACTTTCATTGACGTTGGATCAAATTTTGCATCCGAAAGCATAGACGAAGATAACATTATCGATCAAAATATTGCCAAAGGTATTGTTTTCATGGGCGATGATACTTGGACAAATTTATTTCCTGGCAAATTCAAACGTCAATTTCCATCGCCGTCTTTTAATGTTTGGGATCTCGATACCGTCGATAGAGACGTTCGATATCGTATATTCTTTGAAATGAAAAAGAGAGATTGGTCCCTACTCATAGCGCATGTTCTTGGAATCGATCATTGCGGACACAAACACGGCGCCAATCATCCTGAAATGACAAGAAAATTAAACGATACCAATACTCTGATAAAAGAAATCATTGAATCTTTGGAAGAAGATATGGTACTTTTTGTTGTGGGCGATCATGGAATGACGGAGAGCGGCGATCACGGCGGCGATAGTTTAAACGAAGTCGAAGCTGCCATGTTCGTTTATTCTATGCTTCCTCTTCTAAAACATGATTTAGCTCGCGATACCGTGAATCAAATCGATCTGGTTCCTACGTTGGCATCCATTCTTGGGACGCCTATACCTTTTTCCAACTTAGGATCCGTCATACTCGGTTCGCTGCCAAGTTTGACGAGAATTAGAGATTCGGAACAAGGTTTATGGTATTCGTTGCATTCGGTATGGAGAAATATTGTACAAACAAAAAAATATATAGACACGTATTCTATGGATAACTATCTGTTTTCTGAAGACCAACTCGAGAATTTAGAAAATGTATATAATCATCTATTCAAACGGATAAAGCATGTACATACCAACGAAGAATTTGAATTATTCATTCAGGATAGTAACAGCTATTTCAAACTACTTAAAGATACATGTTCCAAAGTCTGGGTTCAATTTGATTCTAGCCTAATGTCGAAAGGCCTACTTTTAATGTTTTGCACATTATTTTTCTATTACCTTTTTATTACAGGCATTCCGGAAAGCCGTATGTCGAAGATATTTCAATCGGCATTTTTACAATGTTCCGTGTTAGCAAATTTAATTACCGCACTGGTAATCTTTTTCTTATTCTTCTTCGATATTTTAGAGGAACTAAAAAATACCACGTTCTTTGCTACCGGTGCGGTGTCCATAATATTATTAGTAGTATTAATCGCTAAGAATTGGGATGTAATTTCGATGAGATGGTACGATTATCGTAAGATTAGGAAATTGATTTACATTGCTAGAGTGATACTCCTTTTAACGGTATGCAGTCTTTTCTCTAACAGTTACATTGTCGAGGAAGATAATGTACTATCCTTTCTACTTGTTACTCTTGTTTGGTTACTTACATTTAATATAAGAAAAGAAAATTCTAACGAAATTTCGGATAGGAAAGCAAAGCCATTCTTTAAATCGCCAACAAAGTCAAATTTAAAGGCAATTATAATTGTCATCGGTTTAATAGCATGCATTTCTATAAGACTGTCTCATTATTTTTGGCGTTGTCGAGAGGAGCAGGAACAACGCGTGTGTTCTCTCTTTGTAACTGGAAAAGCAGGTTCTATAACAACAAACAATATAGAACGTGTTTTACTTGCCATCACCTTGATTGTACTTGCATTATACATTACGATAGTAAGACTGTGGTTACAAAATTGTGGGAATCTTACCGGTTTTTCTCCTGGTGTTCTGGTAGGACAATATTGTCCTGTTGTAATTGGTGTTTGCATGGGTTGTTATTGGGTCCTTCAGCGGTTACCTAAATTTGTCAAAATAAAATTCGCATTGTCTTGGCAAGTAAGTACATTGCCCAACATAGTGTATGCGTTGTGTGTGTTTGCAATTTTTGTTCTTTACTACCGTCCGCTCAGTATATTTCTACTGCCAAAGAAGAAAGAATCGATTAATATATACGATGACGAGAATATTGTACCCCGATTATTTGAGAAAATAAAGGAGTCGATTTATCGTAAGAAAATAGACACAGATGAAACACCAGTTGTTTACGGCTTGGGCACTGCTTATAGTGCTGCATTTATCTCGTTGAGCGTATTTCTTATGCTGTTATATTCTTTATTATTAGGGGATATTTTATCGCCTAGTACTTTCTTGATGTTTATATCTTGTGCCTCTGTTTTGGGCGTATCTGCGATAGAACGATACAAGAATGCTAACAGTATATGTAAGTATCTTTAATAAGTGATTAATACACGGATAATTTGTAATCTGTATCGTATAATGTACTTTCAATACTATTATTTCCAAAACAGCAGAGCTTGTAGAAGTATCTACGCCTGCCTTGATATGTTGGTTTTTGATAGCCGAATATTTCTTTTATGGAACCGGGCATCAACCAACTTTTCCTACCATTCATTGGGATGCTGCTTTTGTAGGCACAGGTGGACATTTCTATGGAAGCTTCCTACCAGCAATCCTAATAGGTATGCGTGATTATAATTATATTAATGTTACATTAATGTATCCGATGTATAACTTCTCTTAACGACAGGGATAAACACGTTTGGATCGCACATTATATTAGGTGCAACGTTACCATTATTGGTGATCGTACCATTTACTTTGTACCTTGTATTTCCAAAGTTAGTTAAAGTAAAATTTTTGGAAAACGACATGAAAAGAGGAGAACTACTTCTGTTTGAACAAGACTCTGTATTTCATACTGCAATTTTCTCGGTCGCAGGAAAGTATACACTTCTTCACGGAATTAGAGTAAGTTATTATCATTTTTAATATTTCAAAGTAATTAGTTACATATTTTGAAAAGTATAAAATCGTAAACGCTAAAAATACTATCAAGGAGATACTAGAAAGAATACCATTAAGATGCAGTGTTTTCCAAAGCTTTTCTTTTTTAATGGAGTACCATCTAAAAAGTTTGGAAATCGCTGATTTAAAGTGTAAAATTAATTAGAATTAAAATATTTTTCTTTTCAAACTTGATATACGTTATAGACTTTCGGCAGCATGCTTGCCGCGACGATTCACTGTCGGCATTTAATGGTTTGGAAGATCTTCGCGCCAAAGTTAATATTCGAAGGCTTGGGACTGTTAGTAACGTTAAGCAGCGTCCTAGCGTCCTTTTATATGGTGTTCAGAATCGATCAACAAATGGAACATCTTATATCCAGAGTGACGAAAGGCAGATGATAGTGATCACTTTCGATGGTGTATAATACAGTTAACTAGTAAAGTACCAATGTTTTCAAACGTAACTTTAATATAAGAATGTGTGCGGTGGCTCGTTACTCGTAACATTAGAAACGTGTTTTTATCGAAGAACAAACAAATAGATATTCAACGTCAACAATCACCGATACTGCCAATGTTTCCAGAATTTTATATGACTTTATATAAGAGACAGTTAAACGTATTTACTACAGAAGTTACGCCGAAGATCTTAGTACGCGAGTATGAAACATTGTTTTCCTTTGGTTCGTTAAAGACCAAGCTATAATATTAATTCTGGTGCTTCCTAACACACTAACGCTACCCTGCGTGCAATGCATTGCTGATTACAGAGGAACAAAGCAACGCACTTGATGCAGGATTGCGTCCATGTGCGCTGGTATCTGCTTGACCGATGTACGTATTAGTTTTACCGTTTAATATTCGTTATCGTTAAGTAAATTCGGATAAATAAATGTCGTAGCGTGCGTTACCTTTTCATTTGTCGCATATGAAACTGTATTATAGTATGTATTATAAGTCTAATAGAAAATCTAATAAATCTAGTCTTATATATATCTTATATATATATATATATATATCTTTCAGGTATCTTTCTTCTTATGCACTAAAAAATAGTAAAATTCGTAAAGTTCGTGCCTTTCGTTGACACATGGTTTTGTGTTGTCCATGTATTTTGCAAAACACTTTATTGAACGAAATTATCAAGCGTACACTTTATGTATTGTATGCGAATGTGATCATTTTAAAGGCAAAAGTTTGTAATTACAGGTGATGGAAATATTCCTGCTGAATCGGTAGCCTAATGATGATTGTGATGCCTATGTCCTTGATGGTTGTTTCTCAGGTACTCCATCCAGTCCGCCCATTTGTTACTATCCTCGTAATCGCTGTTATCCTGTGACAAACGAACATGTTCGCGGTATTCATGGTATATAAATCGCACATACCTAGTTTTTGTAATAATTATTTTGAAAGCCTGGCACTTGCATATTAGGCAATACCGGCATTTGTATCTGAAAACAAATGAAGCTATCATGTTGCATAAGACCCCTTGTTGTCTTCATTTGTTCTATCATATTTGTACCAAATATTAAGTTTATCTTTAAATGTGTAAGCTATAATTTTCGTGTTTTGCGATATTTTTCATTAATATCATTCTTTTGTATCTAAAAACTTACAAATAATTTAATTCCTCCGCCTTGCTGGCCAGGTGTAGAACCTCCTCCTGCCTGTACGGACTCTACGGAACCAGGCGGCAAACTCTGATATCCCTGATGCATTTGCATTTGAACTCCACGCGGTTCTTGCTTTGGACTGGAGTTACTTTCTTCCTTTATTAATAGCTCGGTGTCACTGTCAATTTGTCGTTTTTCCGCAGCATCCGCATCACCAGGATAAGATACCCAAAACGATCCTGGAGCCTTTTCCATCGTTCGAGTCATCTTCGGTCCAAATTTACCAGAACCCGATCCATAGGAAGCTGGCATTTCGTAATCGAATGTGCCCAACTTACTCTTGATAGCATCTAGAAAACTCATATCGATGGGTATATTACTAGTAGTGGAAAGAATATCGTTATTCATCGATGGATAATTAGCACCCATTGCTCCTGTGAAAACATTAGCAGACGCCATTTTAGCGTTCACTGCACTTTGAACTGCCAGAGTAATATTTTTCTGCAAATCCGACAACATATCGAATACTTGGCTCAGAATAGCCATTTTTTGTTGGAAAGGGAGCATTCCATCGACAGGGGATTTTGGCCACATACCCGGTCCAAAGGGTTTGAAAGACTTCTTTGGTGACATTGGTGATGTAGCTTTTTGATACGCAACTAAATCGTTCATTGTTGTCACCATATTACTCTTCAAACCGCCCAACTCAGACAGTATGCTACTAACAATTGTATCTTTAGCAGCGTTAATTGATGATAGATCATCAATGGATCTTACAATTTTTGCTTCTGTAGCGTCCTCGTCAGATTCGATAGATCTCGCAAAGTCACTCTTCGTACTTGGACTTTCCTTCGCGAGCATGGTTTTGTTCAACTTTAAAGTCTCAAATAATTTATCCAAAAAATTTTCTACCTTTTCATCGTACTCGATCGGGCTTGGAATCATTGACGATGGAAACCAAAAATCAGGTGGTACAATGGTGCTTTTCGTTGTTGAGACTTCCGTTGATGTTGACAGTGGTGTACTAGTAGCAAGGTTTTTAAACAAGGTATCCAAGAAAGCAGATTTCTTTGCAATGAACATGGATGGATCCACCATTGGTCCAAACGGTGAAAACATCCCTGGCATGTATTGTTTAGGTGCAGTAGCACCACCAAATCTTTTTAGAAATAGACTAGCCTCATCCTCTGACTCTTCAGAAATTGGAGCAAGAGTAGGGTAAGGAGGTGGTGGTCCCAAACTCTTTGTTTCTGGCTTACCACCATCCATGATCGATCGAAGCTTTGTTATGGATGATTCATCTGTACTTCTCCTTTTACGAGAAAGACCACCTTTCATAGTATAGTCAGGTACAGTATTCAACTCGGAAAATGGTGATAGAGGACCAAACTTAGGACTCATAGAACCAAAAGGCTTTGAACTGAAGGGTCCAAAGATTCCACGTTTGTATGAAGCGCTACCATCTTCTTTATTACTTGTACCTACACTGTTTACTGACTGTATTTCATCAGCAGCATTGTACAAAGGTAATCCACTTGCAACGTATGGCATAAATGGTCTGAAACCCATCGGATATGGGTACGGGTATGGGGATGAATATGGCCCAAATGGCCCCACACCTCCAAATAAATTGGATAATAAATCTGTCTTCTTCGAAATCATAATTTTGGGATCAACAAATTTTGGAAACAGCGGCGATTTTGGTATATATGGCACTGTTATGGTGTTCATTCCTGATAATGGTGGTACAATAGCTCTTGAGTAAACTAAAAGTAAATTTTGTATATAATAAATATATACATATATTATATACATTTACATTATTTCCTCGTATATTTATTACAGAGAGAAAAAAAAATCATACAAAATATTTAAAAAATTATATATTTTATATTACCAGGTTTGGAAGCAAACTTTGCCCATGGTGCTCCGGGGGGGATTTTACCAACTGCACTAGTTGTTAAAACTATTAAACACGTAAAAAATGTGAGACCTTTTGAAAGAAACATCTTGCACCAAGTTATCGGTCTGCATTCTGTTCTTGCTTTTATAGCAATGGCCAGACAATAATACTTGCAAATCTTTTAAGACTATTGGTGTAGGGCTCATCCTCTCATTTAAATAATCCATCGTATACAGAAGGTGCACTTGTGTTTTATAATTAGCCAATATGCTTTCATTGTATTGCTTAGGAAAGCAATTTCCTTCTCATTCTGCCAATTGTACCTTAACATTACAATGGCTTAATTCAAACATTATTATCCATATTAAATGTATGTATTTGAACTTTTTTCGTTATTCATATTTTCATTGGTGGAAAAATCATTGCATTATTTCTTATCTTCTGAATATGAAAGCGGAACGATTTCATGATCCACCTTGTAATCCGATTGCAATCGACTTGCAAACGAACCTGCGAGAAACGCGTTATTCGTTTGTCGATAATAATACACTGTAGCAGCTGTTTTCATTATTTGGCAATTACCAATTAATTGTATTTGCAAACATACGTTCGTGCTTATCGTTCATATCTAAATGGAAATAAGGAAGTCTAATGACAGTAAGTAACAATATATTTAAAATACGTTATTGAAAATTACAATACTACTTTATTATTTTAATAACTATCCACGACAAAAGTAATACACATAAAATTTACTCAACATTTTCTTTAATGAAATCAATCAATCTACTGAATATCTTTTATTCAAATTTATTCTGAATTTGTATAGATTAAAAAAATAAAGTCATTTCTTATAACTTTGCTATTTTAGTTGCTATGGAAAATAAGGACATCATGACAAATGCTACTTCTGTATTTGGAAACTTCCCATTACCAAGGACTGTTTTACGACAATGTTCAAAGAGCACAAATATTATTCATGCGATAAATAGATTATTCAGTATGTATCATCCCAATGATGGTATAGCTGCATACGAACATGTGTTAAAAACTCTTCTTGTTTTATCTGAGAATTTCGATAATAACACTCAGCAACAGATCATTTCTATGGTACCATTGCCAAATTATGCTTCAAACGAAGCAATTAGAGATATAATGTATAAAATTACTGGTTTAATTAGAACAGCTGATAGCATGACCACATGCCAAAAGTACGAGTTTTATTAAATTCTTCCTTTATACATTATTAAGGCGTAACAACATTTTTATATTTTTAAAGAATTACTGTCGTTCCTGAATACAAGCATGGTGCAGAAGTTTCAACTGAGAAACCGAAGATTCATTTAAATCAGAATGTTTTGATTGATGCATCTTCTCAAAATGTTGAACTAGATGAAAATGTAAAAGTTCATTCACACCACGATTCGACATTTCTATCAATATATTAATTTAATTTTAATATCTAAACTGTCATTTTCATTTGTACAGTTCGTACCTTCGGTACCGGAAGTATTTCGAGGTTTTCCTCCTAATGAAATTTCTATGATTCATAGTCACATAAGGAATGTGAATTATGTGTACGATACATTAGATTCCAATATTCCATGCATAGAACCATGTATCAATCTTAGACAAAATTTTGCATTGCAAACTAACAAACAAGAAGAATCACCAAAATATCAGCCAAACTTACAATTTAAATGGATTCATACACCTCATCCTATATATAAAAATAATACTTACCAAGTTACTACACCCACTTGTCAAAAAAGTTGCCTCAAGTCAATGGACAATAAATGTATTCAATTACCCATTAATAAGGTCAATAATTATAAGCATTGGAATGTAGCTAACATGTCACATATCCCACACCAGGTTTGCAAAAATTAATTGTTAATATTTGAGTAGTATTAACAATCATTGGTTATTTTAGTTTGATGTTCTTCGAACTGAAATATGAAAATGATATTACAGGAAAGTACATGTTGCAAAAAGAAATTATGTAAAACTGGAATAATTTCAAATAAACAAAATAAAACTGAAATTTCAAATTTGGAAGTAATAAATATTGGTACATCCTTTTCAAACTCAGGAATAAACTGTTGCGAAGTTTCACAAGATTTTAAAAAGTACAACTGTAATCTAAACGAAAATAAAATTACCAATATGGAAACACAGAAATGTTTTAAGTTAGCATTGGAACCTGAACAACAAGCAATTCAAGAAGATATATACAAAATGGATGTTGTATGTTGGAATGAAAAAATTAATAAAACAATGAATAATCAGGTAAAAAAGAAACAATATTTATATTTATACTAATTCTTTTGATAATTTGCTGTATATCTATACTCTTTTAATAATATTTTAGTTGTCGACGGAAAATAATTTTACAATGGACACTTTTACAGTAGATAAGAGACTTAAAACTAGTTTGCAAAATTTGTTAAAACGTGCAGAAGAAGAAACTTTGATTGGTAATGAAATTGAATTTATATTTGTATAATTATATTTATGTAATTTGTTGATTGTTACTTTTTTTTTAATATAATGTTAAATATAATATTTCCAATAGTCCCTCAAACAAATTCACTGCAAACAGTTTCTGCTGCATCCAAACTTTGGAAATTTGTAACTCTGAAAGACCTAGAAAATAAAAATCTATTAGATTCTTCGATAAGCGGTAACACTAATAATTCAAATGATACTAATGCATCAAACGATATAAAGAAATTAAATGGAAAAAAAGCGTCAGGATTGTCAAATATATATCCAAAACCAGCTCAATTGCAAATGCTTCAGAAGAGTTTAAATATTACGCAAACAGTGGGATGTGAGAGAAAGGACAATACGGAAAATTTACCATACAAGTACCACCAAAGTTATCGCATAAATTTAATATATATTCAATGATTAACAATTTACTTAAAACAATTATTTACTTTCAGATCTCCAGCGAAGCAAACAGAACGAAATAATGTGAATATTTTACAACAAACTGCATCTGTTACAGAATTAGCTACATTTAAGAAACGTTACTACGATACGCTACTGAATATTCAACAAGCTAAAGGTTTACGAGGACTTATATAATTTTTTAAAATTTTCGTTGGAATATGATGTTGCGTATATATGTATATATATATATATATATTTTTTTTATAGTGGCAGTGGCAAATTCCTTGGCAATATCATCTGTGGAAAATTCCACTAAATACGATCCGTATTATTCAAATCGCTCGTATCATCATCATCATCATCAGCAGCAGCAGCAGCAGCAGCAGCAACAGCAGCAGCAGCAGCAGCAGTTGTTGCAACAACATGAACAATTAACTGTAAATCCACAATTTGCAGTGCATACTATGGCTCAATCAAAATTATCAAACATACATAACACTCCGTACACCTGGGTGAGATATAATGATTGGAGACATCCAACAATGAGACAATTAAAATACCCACAACAAGTGAGATGCTGAATATTACCCGAATATATAAATATTCCTAACTATTTCTTTCATTATTTTAATCGCGCTCTCTCTCTTTCTTTAGTCCCTGTTTCACCATTCAAGGAACAAAGAGTAAGTTTTTTAGGTGTATTTTTTTTTGACGATGTTGTATATTTTATTATTCTTTTATCCTTTTGTCAAAAGGAATTCTATACTACATTATGTAAAAACAGTGGATATTCAGTGTTTCGCGCAAGATAAAAGTAAGGAAATGAAGCAATGTGTACAACGTAAAAAACTAGAGGATATAGTTGGAAAATTGAAAGAGATAGAAAACATTAATATAAACGATTAAAGGATTTTCACTAACCTTTGCGAAGCTTTCGGTTCTTTGAAGTTCGAAATATGTTCATCTATAAATAAATACAATATTTACGCATGCATATCGATCGTATCGATAACTATAAAAAATGCAAATCATAATAGCATTTGTTAAAAATGAATTTACCAAATAATAGAAGTTTCTCAAAGAATGTGGGTGATGGCAATTGAATTAGGAAAATACATATCAGGTAAAATTTGTCATTCTACTATTTATCTTGCACCAGTCTCGACACTTAATCGTAACATTGGTACGTGTAACGTATCAATGTTGTGTTTTGCTTTCGCTTAGTTTTTGCTATCGTGTCTTTTGGCACTGGTAAAAGATAATAATTGTGAGTGTTATGTTATATTAATCGCGAATGTTTTTTTAATAATTTCGTTTGTATTTCGGACGATTGCGTGACAATTTCTTTTCTAATTGTATATACGCAGGATATTCTTACCGGCGCCAATCGAACCTTAATACTTACAACATATTAACTAACAAATGTACACGTGTTCTTCGATTAACATAGAACAAAGTTGCTTCTAATTGCTAACATTTTGTGGTATATTCATAATTAACATATAACGTCATACGCACTCTCGACTTTGTACAGTCTATTCTATACAAAAGTCGTTTATCATTTATCCCTAAGTGTACAAAATGACTTAAAAGAATAAACGACAATTGCTAACTTAGGTGTTATATGGATCATTGATCGTTATTGTCCAGAACAATCGCTCTGAAGCACGACAAATTACCAACACGTTAAAAGAATAAAGAGTACGTAATTTTGGTAATTTATCGAACCACATTTATCAACACACAATAATTTATTCTCAACCCAAAACACATTCAATATGGTACCCTCATAACGGGCCTAAGATAGAAACATTGTTATATTTAATATTTGCTATTATTAATATTGACAACATCATTCTAAGACACAAAAACGTATTTGTGTACCAGTGATGCTCTCAATATTTCATTATCAATATCTATTTAGGAATTGGAACACATCCAAAGGATCCATACCACCAATATTTTGTTGTAAGGATTCTTACATTCCTTGTTATTATTATCCGATTAACAAAAAGTTAGGCCAAAGGATTTTCGCATCGCGTACCTTATATATCTCGTTTAGATTGTCATTATTCAGCAATGCAATGATTAACGAACAAGATAGATGCGCATAAGCGGGGCTTCTTTAGATTATACATTTAATTACACCGCTTCAAAGATTATTCATATTGTTTGAATACAGTGGTACGCGCTATGTCCATCATGAAATAAATTTCTGATACCGCAAACGATTAGTTCTTCGGTAAATAATAATAAAATTATTTGTATTAAAAACTAGTATCTTACAAATAAATAATATATTCTACGTAAAGTTCAAATTATAAAAAGAAACGGTAATGTATTCATTGGAAAGATTTAAATATTTTAATACAAATACAAAAATGTTATTTAAGTTTGATAAAAAATTAAATTACATTCTAAATAAACTTAAGTAATTAACGAAGGTCAATGACTGTCCGATGAAGAAATGGAAATAATAATAGCGACTACTGTTTTGTGCGTTAAATTGATCAATTCAAATTTGACTGAATTTTGAATTTCTCCAAATTTTTTAATTTTAAACTTAATTTCGAATTTTTGTCAATATTTGTGCTGTAATTTAAAGCGTTTTCAAGTTAAAAATGATACAGGAACACATTAACAAATGTTGCAAATTCGTATACTAAATATATAAGTTTAACAATTCATTTACCATGAGGTATTGCAGATCGTAGTGAGGTAAAGCTTGAGATACTAAGTTATTGAAAAGTAATAAAGTCATTCGATATACATGACACTCAAAGAGCGTTATATTTCTTCTGGCAGTGTCCATACATATTTTTATCATTTTGGTTAAACTCGCAAGCTAAATATCTTACACTGTATAACATTTCCATCCAACACTCTTACGAAATCTATTCGCACTTTCAAACATTTTGCTGGTGTACAGCATATACCATGTACAAGAAAAATTACATTTATTTCTTCGTTGTGTTCAGGTGAACAAAATTACGACCTCACCAATATTTGCCACAACGAAGCTACTATAATATATATATTCTTCTTTTTTTTTTTATACGATCCTATATGAACACGCACTTTTTCCTTACGCTAATTAATTAATTAGACAACTAACGCGTTACACACGCCAACTTGTAATTAAATGTCCGATGTGTGTGTCTAATATCGTATCAAAAGACAAAGTAGCTGTTACTTATGATCCTAATCAAGAATAGTTAACTTCTTCACATTCGTGTGATTATAGTGGTATCTTATTATTAATGTAATCAACTGAAAAAAACAAGAGGTCCCAATGTAATCCACTCTGACATTGTATGTCAGTTATACGATAGAAAAGACTCGTAAGGACCGATTGGTCGGATAAACACAATCTTTCCATAGTTTTCAAGATGAGTTGCAGTACCTCTAACACGATATGTATGTACTAAAAATTACTTTGTTTTTCAATTTGATGGATCAGGAAAGAGACAATGTCGTCTAAAAGTATTAGAGTAAAAACAGACTAAAAGTTTCCGTTGAAAGTAAAGAAGTAATGCAACGCCACTGTTATATCTAATATTCCCTGTCTAATCACCTTGAAATTACATACGATAATTTGAAAATGGTGCATATATCTTTTACAAAAATAGAGATGGACTTTCCCTAAACTATTCGATCGAATGTACATTTAAAACTTAATTATTAATGCATAAAAAAAACTAATTAAACATTATGTATCTCTAGTTTCAAAAATGCTTTATTAGTGCGAATTATGAGAAATAATGTTAATGACCATATTCTAAATTTGTGAAATTCATTTCTAGGTCCATCTCTGTGCAACAAGAGTAAAGAGTAATAATCTGAGCAACGTAATGCTGATGTTGTCGTTAAGAATCTTTGGTAAACAAATATTTCAATGTTTACGTGCTAGTGGTCTTACGCTTACAAACAACCCCATTAAAACTTACTTAGATATATTATTTTGTATATAGTAATTGGAATGAGACAATGTTGTCCGTACGTCGAAGTCGGGCAGTCTGGTTTCACCGTGCAAACCGTCAGGACCCAAACAACTAAGGAGAAATCATCTTTTTGGCAGCATAATATACAAGGCAGCAATAACTTTATACAGAATTCCTAAATGTTTGGACATGACGATTTTGTTCCGCAAACTCGATCATTACATGTACTCTCTATGCGTTGAGTAATCGTTCAATGATTTAATTTCAAATTTCATTCAGTTTTATGCACGGGGACAAGATCATATACATACAAGATGATAGAACAGGGACACAGATAGTTTTCCATACTTATTGTGCATTACTTTGACGTCGGTGCAACTTCAAATGCGAAATAAATCGATAATTTCTAGTTTTGCTCGGGACGTAAAATAATGAAATAAATGTGATTTTATTGTTATTAGAACGATACGAAAACATAATAATTCACTCGATCAATAGTTCGGCCTAATAGTTCTCATTTGGAGAACAAGATGTTCTCCATTCTAACGTAAAAAGAGAAAAAATATTCAGTGTGATATTGCAAAACTATTGTTGCCAGGAAAGCTTCTATATTATATAACTGTTCCCAAAGGTTGTCCGCTGCGATGAGTCCAATATTTTCTAAGATGTATACGCACAGTTTCAAATTCAGTCAGGCAAAGTCGTAAGGATCGATAGTTTTGCTAGAACAAGGTTGAACGTCGTCGGGTGGTGGTTGCCATTGTCCAGACCACATGGCTGTACGAGCCATGGTTGTTTCCGCTTTTTCAATGCTGTTAGTGGACGTGCATTCCATCTCCCAGTGGAAACCATTTTGAGTCACTTGCATCGAACTAGATTCATTTATGCCGCAATAGCCCTGTACGTTACCGTAAACTGGCATTTGCGAACTTTTATTCCTAACTTGCATAGAACCACTGCCTCTATGCTCGGCGCCAGGCCAAGGCCTAGATTGCTCCACCGATTGCAGAGGTAATTTTCGCGGTACCCGTCTAGTTTTATTATCGTCCGTAATATGACCACTATCAGTTTTGGTACTTATTAAATTCCCATCGCCCGTCGAACTAGTATCACCATCTCTTCTTCGCCTTCTTCTTCTCCTTTCAATGTCAACATCGTCCCTTTGATTATCTTCTGTATTCTCCTCGGAAGGTAAAAAATGTTGCCTCGCAGAAGCCCAATGATCTTTCCTATTAACACCTTGTTTATATTTTGCGTGATTATCATTGTCGTGATGACCGTTATTCGTATTTGTATCACTATCCGCATTTTGTTTCTTTGACTGTTGATTTTTCACCACCCACGAAGTAGGCCTCTTAGGGCTACGTTCTTTCAGAGTTACCTGTCAGAATGCAAATTGTTAGCAACGATTCCAAATCTATTTACAAGCAATTGAGGATAATTGAAACTACTTACTCCAGAAGAGGAAGAATTATCAACAGGTTTGTAAAGTTGCGTTGGTGTATGATTACGACTATCCGGACTCCTACAACTAGAGCCGCTGCGACCGTGTATCCATGAAAGTAAGAATGCTAAAATAGCACATGACAGACCGAGTGCTGCCGCAGCAGATAACTGAGAACGAGTGCGTTTTGGCACCCAGCCTCCACTGTGGTATTCCCATATAGAGCATGCCAATAACGCACTACTCAAGGCATAAGATAAGCCTATACCAGTGAATACCCAAGCATTCTATAAGAGGTGGATTCTATCAGATACATCAGTCAAGATACGAGATAGCTAATAATACCAATTAAAAAATGTATACGTTTAGTTGTACGGTATTAACATTGCAAAAAAAAATAAAATATATATTATGCATATTATCTGCTACTCACCAATTTAGCCCAATTAAGAGGGAAAACATAGACAACGTGCGAAATATCAAGGAAGAGGAGCAACGCAGTGACCAAAAAACAGAAAACTGCTACAAAGATCATGAAACGCAGCCGTCCGACTAAAGGCAACATAAATAAGCTGACCTTGGCAGTGCCGGAGCTGCATAACGTTGCCAAACACGCTGCAGATGATATCTACGCAAACAATTTACTTTAATATTATTCTAGAGATCGATAAACGACGAATCGTTAACTGCAATGTTACTTACAAGTAGTAAGAGTCTAACAACACCGATAGCTGTTTTAAAGTGTCCCTGTATGTCGCAATAAAGAACCAAGTGGCTTGCTCTTGGCCAAGCCAAAGGATTAGAGGAAGAGCCATGGTGATCGCCATAGTCGTATTGACCATGATAATTAGCATGCGAGTCCCATGAATGGACTGTCGAATGGACCCCTGGTGAATCCAGCTCCAAAGGTTGGGAGCTAATTTGCCCCCCTGTCCTACTGCCTGCTATTAATACAATATCGAACAATGTACACATTCATATCGCTTTAAAACGTTTTCGACAACTGTTATTAGCAACAAATCAAAATCTATTAACTATCATTTACTTTTCATTGTTATCGTACCGATTTCAAAGTCTTGAATATCCTCAGGTCTAGAATACGCAGAGGGTGGTAATTCCAGGTCACGAATCTCCTCTAAGAGAAGCACCTCTATCTCGTCGGCTGCATATAAGTCCGAGACCGAGTGAAGATGATGCCGAGTCTCGTTCATTACTTAGGCACACTCGATTGTTTACTCCTTCCTGCCTGCCGACAATCTTCTCTATTTGCTCCACTATTAACCACCATTCATTACTCATCGAACTTAATAGTTGCTCCATTTGTTTGTTAGCCATTGTGTGCACATACTGTGTGCCATTCTGTTCCTGCAGCCAATACCACCCCTCCACCTTCGCACCACACCTACAGGAATCAATTTAATGTTGTCTAACAACAATACGACGCAAAGAATTGCATACAATTGTAGGTTCTTCGATGCTATGGCATGCGTACATAAGAATAGGGATTAAATGTTTAAATCAAATAAACAAACGAATACAGTTGTAAATAAAAATAATTTATTTTGCATAATAACATAACAACAAAGTGATAAATAAAAGTAAACTTGATTAAACTAAAAATAAAACTGTTGCTTAAAATAAATAAAAATTATAATTTAACATATTAGCGATAACATAAACGCATGAACTTGAGAAATTACAGAAAATATAAATTGGTGCGTATAAATAATCACGAAGTGCATATTTAACCTACTCCATACGTGTATAATATACATTTGTAAATATCAATTGTGTTTTGTAAAAGGTGAAAGAATTTTTCCGGTACTAACATAAATTTCGTGATGTATGCCTAGAAACATTCATTCTTAGCTACGCTATTAATTTAAAATAAATATGCGTACACGAATGTATAATAAACTAAATTGGAGTATTATTATAAATATAAATGATAAACGAACTGTAAGTAATTATACACGTAACATATCATTGTTCGATCAGGAAAAAAAATTGAATACAACTGAAGCAAAATTAACGAGAAGATTTTCCACCAAGCTGTCAATTGTACATACGATACCAATTGCATAAAACACACGTGAAAGTAAATAAAACCATAATCCATAGTTACTTATATTTTTTCTAATAAAGTGTCCGTTAATTCTAAATCCACATGTGGTTGCATGTGACATCCGTCGGAATGTACCAAGTGCAACGTTAAACAAAACCACATTTCACAAGGGACCGACCGACACGTACCTCGAATTTCTTTTCGTTGAATACGACGCGTAGATCACATTTTTCCAAAATTTTTCATAATAAATTCGGTGACCGTCTAAAGAATAGCCGCCATTGCCTTTTTGCTGTTTTTGCTCGTGACTACATTCGTCGCGGCGACCCAGAAACAATAGATGGTACAACTTCTCTGATCTTTGCGACGACGTTCCTCGATTACATCGCTACGAGACTTCTAACAACAACGAGTCCATTCAAAAAGATCACCGCTCGCTAAGCCGCTCGTTGAGCGGGTTTTAGTACCGATCGCGCCATCGATGGGAAAACGCCCAACTTTCTAGCGAAAATAATTTCCGACGTTTCTGTAAGATGGCGCCACAGAAACATTTTAATCAATTATTCATATCAATGCATAATTAATATGATTCTTTGCTTTCTAACACTACAATATATAAATTTTAATATTAAATTTATCATTTTCTATGAAAACTTATTTAATCTAGCAATAATTATCAACCCTTTAGTTAGTGGCGCCATT
>NC_071977.1:32650482-32673376 GCF_026283585.1 Hylaeus volcanicus
TCAAGCTGAAATGTTTGTTACAACTGATACCAGCAGTTGCATATTTTATTTAAATAACGTATACACAAATATACTGACCATTTCGCAGCTGCTGGTACACGTCTGTCCCAACAGCCTAGTATAATTTATATTTTTTCTGTTTAAGTTGAAATGATACGTATATACATATACAGTGAATACAGTAAATGCATCACCATTGTATCGAAAATCTATTATGAAATTTAAATAACGTCACCTAATCGCTCTAGTAGCGCGATAAGTACCGGAACACTGCAGAACACCGGAAAGCGAAGGCGAAGGGGGAGAACCAGAACGATACGATACTTGTCCGCTTGGTCGCTTCCCCTCACGTGGCACAAATCTGTGTCACCGGGTATAGATACAAGCAGATATATACAAGTTGTTACCTCGACCTCGACCTGTCAAATTGACAGCAAAAGTATGTTTCAGTGTGCTTGCCAATATTAAGATTACAAAATCTCTTTTAATTAATCGCAATGTGCTAATTATGTGTATTAAAGAAATATGATATTTGTAAGTCACTTGTTCAATCGTAAATCACGTTTAGAAGTCGTTCAAGTTTCTTCTAGCTATAAGCATTAACCCACAACTCAAAGCATTTTAAACCAGCGTCTTCCGCCATGAACACATAGTAAGTGTTTTGATAATTTCTTCAAAATTATCGTTATTCAAAACAAAAAAAATTTATTTCTGCTAAATATTGCGTACAGTTCAAGTAACGCGTGATCGTTTATCGCTTGCGATAGATAACATACCTTCCCACGCACTAACAACTGCGCTACATATGTTATTGTTTTCATTTTTATTTTTTTCATAAATAATGTATGGTATACATGTATATATGAAAGTATTGTAATTTACAGTAACAGAACTGGACCAGGTATATCAGGAAATGCTTTCGATTGTTGGGTACAGAGAACCAATATGCACGACGATTCTGCAATTACAAAGATGCAACATCAGTTCTGGGTTACAAAGCAAGCCTTATCACGAAAGTTAGGGAAAAAGGAAGACGAATGTATAGTAGCATCCGACGCGGAATTGGATGCCAAGCTAGAATTATTCCGTAGCATACAAGAGTCTTGCTCTTACTTACAAAGAGTTATCGACAAATATCAAGAACGATTATGCAGTAAGTTTTAATTATACTCGTATCGACGAGCATAATACAATTTACAAGTAATGACCTATCTAACATTTATTTGCATCGGTAATCTAAATATGCCTCGATTTATCTACACAAGTTTGGTAATCTTGATGCAAGCAGAATATGAAATAAGATTTCATTTAAATAAATAACTAATTTGCAAAATTTTACAGACCTTGCACAGGAAGAAAACGCGATGGGACGGTTCCTTAAAGATGCCGGTAAACAAGACAAAACTAGAGCTGGCAAGATGATGTCGGCAGTTGGGAAGTCGTTATCTTATTCCGGTCAACAAAGACTTGCGCTAAGAGCTCCGCTAGGTCGATTGTACCAGGAAGTAGAAACATTTAGACAGAGAGCAATCGAAGACACATTACAAAATGTTCAAGCGATGGAGAAGGCTCGTACGGAATACAGAGCAGCTTTGTCATGGATGAAGAATGTTTCTCAAGAATTAGATCCCGATACATCGAAACAATTGGAAAGATTTCGCAAAGTTCAAACACGCGTCAGACAGTAAGTACTATTCGTCGTTATTCGTTAACATTGATTTCTATGTATGCCGAAATGCTCTTACGTTTGTTACATTTTGATTAACATAGAGGCAAGATAGCATTCGATAACTTGGCCTTGGATTGTCTTCAGAAAGTAGATTTACTAGCAGCAGCAAGATGCAACATGTTCAGTCATGCTCTAGTTTTGTACCAAAGCACACTTTTAAATTTCACCAAAAAATCGGCACAAGCATACTCTACGATAGCGAGCAGTTTCAAAGGCTATCAACGATACGATTTTATGGTTGTAAAAGAACTTGCCGAACCTTCGAGTAAATTGGCTCAAGAAACTGGAGGTGACGATGATCCTGACGATAAAGACAAGTGAGTCGAAAGTTGGATAAAGTATTAATAATGAAAACGTTACTCTACCAATACAATGTTCTCCATTACAGATTACCGTTTTTTGACATGGATTATCACGATAGCGTAGAAGAAGCCGAAGAAGTAAAGCCTACTACGCACAGCTCGTTTGAAACGAACGAACAAGATGAAAAATTATTGGATATCGAATGCGACACAAAGAATATGCTGGATTTGGAAGATTTAGATATTAATTCCAGTTCTTCAAAAAATGGAATCATTCCGCCCACTTCTAATATAGAACACAAAGAAGATCTCAATCAACTTTTTGACAATCTAGTTTTAGATAATAATGTGTCTCCTAACAGAGAACAATCGATACATACAAATTTTGAACAAACTCTGGGAATGGATATATTTAACAAATCTGATACGAATTTTAATTTGAGGAATCTGCCTTCCTTAGAAGTACAAGATCAAGGCGAACAATCTCTGCAATCCCTTACATCTGAAAATATAGCTCTTTTAAATGACATTCTCAGCGATAAACAAAGCTTTGGTAACGAATGGGAGGTATTATCCACCGATACTTTTTTACCACCAAATATCTTAAAACAAAGCTTAGGTGATGCAACGCTTGGTGTTGGACAAAAAAGCATACCTACTACTAATATAGATGACAAAGTAAGTAAAAATCAATAATATTTATTAATCGCTACGCATTAATTCGTAATTGTTTTCGTTATAATCGTATCACTTAGAAGAACAAGTTTTTATAAAAACTAATTGCTCAAGCAACCATATTACTAAAGAATTTTGTATTGCTTCTTTCCTTAGAAAACAAGTAAGACTGGGAAACAAAAGGGTAATTCCTGGTTGGACTTATTCGCTGAATTGGATCCATTAGCTAACAACCCAATGGAGAAACTTTCCAGCGATAGCAATGTATCTGCTTAATTTTTTAAAGCGCTTACATAATATTACCATGATACGTGATTAGTTGCAATTTATGGCAACAATCAGAAGAGACGAAGAGTTTATTTTTATCAAACAGGATAATGTTCACAGTATTATCCAATCCGTACATTTACATTGATATTTCGTATTTATTATTTGAAACATAACATTCCGAGTTTGTTAGACTTAATTAATGAAACTAGTAAGAAAATGATAAGAATCAAAAATATTTAAATTACGCAAGTATCTTTTCAAACTCCATACCAAAGATGTGAAATTTGATAGTTTGTAAACGTGTGCTAGTCAAATACTTCTTTTAAATACATTAAAAATTAAAACCATTATTTCATGATAATAAATAGAGTTATCAACTTTCCTACACTTGCATTTATAATAAAATATGCTCACCAAAGTTTAAGTATATCATACAAATATTTGTAATTTGTTATTACATCACTTAAAACTTTTTCAAACAATTTTTTTAATATCATTACAAACAATTCATGTTTAGAAAATTTACGAAACAATTATTACGCACTGCATATCATTTTTCACTTTTTTTTTTTTTAAATATACAGAAATATTGCATACCGCTTTCTCTTTTAAATAAAATAAATATAACATAAAACAGATTAGATCATCGAGACATCGTTTTTGTATCTTTCCTATATAAATATAAAACGCTTATGCATTAACAAAGTACAGGATCACAGTGTTAACACCAAAATATAATTGTATTTCAAGTATAAAAGAATTCTAAATCAAAACCTAATTTGCATCGGTAACATGTTTAAATTTAGGCATCGTAGAATTGTGCCATGGCAGTTCTCACCCTGAAAAAAGAATAATAAATATATGTTAAAAAATGTTTACATGCGATTACAACATTAATATGTTGTAACACAAAGAATAATTTCTAACGACAAATTGAATTAGTTTAAAAAATTATTTAGCATACTTATCGAATAATTGAAGGTCCTTGCTATGACGTAATTGTTGTAGAATACGATAAAAGCCTAATTCTCTTAAACGTGTTTGCCGCTGCGCAGCTCCAGGTTCCTCTCTCCAGACTAGGTTGCACACACAAAAAACTGCCGCGACTTGCAGCTTTACGTTATTATGCATCTGAGATAATATAAAAATAATAAATGAATGCTGTTGAATTGTAATCGATACGTTATAGAAAAAATATAAAGAAAGAGAAGTATTTCTACGAACCATGTAATCCATAAGCTTTTTAAGCACATCTTCGTTAGCCATAATATGATCTTTCGCTCGATTGCCATCGGCTACATTTGCTAAAATACATAGAGCTTGTTCCTTCACGTCGGCTGGATGTCTTGGATCTTCCAAAACCAATATTACAGCTTGCATAACGTGTGCAGCGTGTTCGCCCATTATGCGATCAATGTGCGCTTTAGTAGAAAGCAAATTTCGTAATAAACCCAATGTCTTCATTAAGACTGGTATATCTTGATCAGCCAAGAGACAAAAGATTTGATCGGTTCCCAAACACGATAGAATCTGTAACTTCACTTGTTGTTCAGCTTGAAAAGCGACGTTCATCAAAGCCCAGATTCCGTTTAAACGTAACGCTGGCGTACATCGTTTTGTAAGCGAGCACAACAACTCTATTCCACCGGATTCAAGAATTGGTTCTTTGCTTGGACTAAATTCCAATAATAAGTTACATAAAGTACTCGAGGCAACAGTTAATAAATCAACTTCGCTTTCGCCTCTACCTACATGATATAATGACATTAATAACAGTAAACATTTCTAACAAAATTTTATTAATTACTAACGATCGTTGGGATGTATAGTTATTTATTTTCCGTGTAAAAATTATTTGTCTCACGTTTCGAAAGAGTATAAAAGTATAGTAAGAGAATTTCAGTACAAAGAAATTTTTTAGTTAGACACGAGTGATAAAAATAGTATCATATTTTACCCTCCAATCCTTTATCTGCTCCATGCAACAACTGCATAAGCGGCCTCCAAACCGCATGATCTTGAAAAGTCGTTCGGAGTTGTTGAACGCTTCTAGAAAGTGAATGTAGACATCTAACTGCTGCGAGACGTACATGAGAGCCTCCAGGATCCTGAAGACCCGACACTACCTGCTCCATAAGACTTTTTGTCTCGATAATACGTTTCCGTATATCTTCATCATTGGCACCGAGAGATGCAAATGCTCTAAATGCAGCTTGTCGCATATCTTGTGATAGAGTTGCATCTTGTACCTGAACACATTAACAACGTTAAACGTACAAAACGAATACATTAAGATTGTATTGGACTTACAGGTGGGTGAGGTCGTAATAATTCTGCCAGTGTAGGAATTAAATGATTACTAATAGAAGCTAGACGTTGTAATTCGGTATTAACTTCGGTAAGAAAAGCCAACGTTTCAGCTGCAGCCACTCTTTCGCAAGGCGGACGATCTCTGTGACAGAGCCTCACCAAACAAGGTAATGCACGGTATGTAATTCTTGGATCTTTATATATTAGAACTCCAGTTCTATGCATATACGTAACGCATCTTGCAGCTTCGAGTTGAATTAAGGAGCTCTTTTCACGACCCATCAGTTGCCCTAATGCTACAGGTACAAGTCTACCCTGCAACGAGTTACTCGTGGTCGCTGAAGCTACCATAACACATACCCTGTAATTTTTGTAACACATATTCGCTAAACAAGCCAAAGCTGATAATTGCACGTCAGGTAACGGAGAATCCAATTGCATTGCTAACGTTTCCACCGCACCCCCCTTGGATAACGCATTCTGCTCTTCCGTTGTCTACCGAAAACGATACGAATCAATATTATAAATTATCGTGCGATTCGATGATTACATTTAATTCCACTGTCTCTTTACCTTGCATGCCGTTGTTAGAATTCTTGCCACGCAGATTTGACAAGTCACAGATCGATTGGCTAATGACACCAACCTCGGCACCAATGCAGGATCTTGATATATCGAATGAACAGGAGCTGCTGGGTGTTGAAATACTGTACGTAAACAACGTAAGCATGCCTCATTTAACAAATCTGATACTTTTGGTTTTCCTTCTGAATGCGCATCTGAGATAGGTGTGGATAATAAAACCTGAAAAAGTAATGGCACTACGCCAAGATCTATGAGTGCCAGTACATGTTGATCTGTTCCTTTGGCCAAAGAACCCAAAGTCACGGCAGACTCGAGTCTTATGCGATCTCCAATTGTGCCAGATGAATCCCCGAGAAGCTGCAACAAGCGCGGTACCACGCCTTGAGCTATTACAGAACCCTTCTGTCTGTTACTTCCAATGACTGAATTCTTCAGGCAACTGAGAAATACGAAGAATTGAAAATCAGAGATGACATATATAACATTCAAAGTATATTAATCGATAGAGAAAACCAGAGAAAATTGATAAATATCGAACTTAACCCGATAATATTCCCTTGTTAATGTTTTTGTTATGCTATACCTTGCAATGGTTCGAATAAATAATAACTTTTAACGGATAAATTTAAAGGTTAGGTTCAATTTCTACTCACATAATAGCTTCTAAGCATTTTTGGGGATCTGGCGAATACAGTTCATCGATGTAACTTCTCGAGCTCTCCACATCCTGTCATATAATCAGACAGTCATTTATCCCTTCGAATTTTACGATGGGAACAGAAAAAATGAGTCTTGATTGTCAAAAGCAGAAGGAAACCGGTAATGCGTATACCTTCTCAATGTAGTCGACTTACCATGAATGGCTGCATCACCGAGACCATGCTTCTTCCCTTTCGTTTTTACATAAAGATATTACAACATTCACTCACAAAAATCTTGAATTAATTCAACCGATAACCACGAGGAATCGTGAAACCGAGTTTGTTTGTTACGTGAACGCTCACCGCTCACCGTTTCATTTGCCAGAAATTGGGTTCTCAAATAAATTTTTACCAAGTTTAGTGTTGCCACTACCCATACAATTATCCTACTGCAATATCTAGTAAAATATTCACTTTTACAATTCTTTTTAAGCAAATATCGATGCATAAGTAAAATATTACGAATTTATGAATTTCTACTTATCGTAAAATAGATTGTCCACTTTCAACTGATATTTGCAAAATTGTACATTTCTTTTACAAGTAGGCTATAGTGACCTTCGTGTAGCTATTGGTAATACCTGGATCCTTCGACCATAAATACTTGAAAAGTGATTTGAATTGCATGTTGAGGAAATTTTCTGTTTTCAGGTTGAACAAGAAATTCGCAAGAGAATCATTAGACGAATAAGAAACATGTATTTATGAATTTTCCCCTAAATTTTTTATTTTATTGGCGATAGATGCAAACATCCACGTGTACACCAAGTAAACATCAAACGGTACGACGAAAACGGCTTTATACAATGATAGTCTGGAATCCGGGACGTTTCGTGATATATAATCTTTGCATGGTTCCATAGAGGAAGGTGTGTTAAAAATATTCTCCTTATTATTACTTGGATTGTGGGATTTTGTTGAATTTGAAAGATACCAGTTACCATCTAACGGAAAGAGTGCCAACTAATTTAACTACAAACTTGGGCGTTTTTCCACCGATGGCGCCACCATTACTTTCAATCAATTACACATTATATCTCATAAAATTATCACTCCTTGCCTTATAACACTGCAATATATTAGTTTATATGTTAAATTTATCATCTTTATGAATAGTTATTTAATTCAACAATATTTATCGACACTTTGGTTGATGGCGCCATCTAGCGGGAAGAGTGTAAACTATTTTCGCTACAAACTTGGGCGTTTTCCTATCGATGCCACCACTGGTACTAATAACAAAAGAGTATTTGTTTGATGTCGAGGACTGAAGAGGGTGGATAACCTCAATGAACATCAATTCTGCGATTCTCTGAAGATACTTGTATCTATTAAAAGTTCTAACAAATATGATTATGGATTCGCTAGACGAATATTTGGAAACTGTGGCTGGTTATATATTCGATAACGATAAACTGGTGAGTATTTTGAATATATACTTTATTTGACAAAGTGTATTCTTATTCCTTAACCCTTCAGCTGGCGCGTATGTGTAAAGGAATCATACCGTATTTAAAAAATATACAATGCGCCTGCAGGGTGGTTAAATATCAAATTTGTTATATGTCGATATTCTTTAATTGTTCAACAAAAAAAAAAGTGTTTGTATAATGGTCAAGTATTTAAAATAACTTTAGGTTACATATAAATGGTTGAGCAAAGAATTGGAAGTTCATGTTAATATTGCAAAGCAGATTTTATGGGCATTCTGGCAAAGATATAAAGAAGAGAAAAGTTTTGAATGCTCTTTCTTGTTGATGGGTGTTTTGCACGACAGTGGTATGCGTGTTGAAGTTTTAAAGGAGAAAGATTTATCGAGAGGAAAAGAAAAGTTTGCCAAAATTGTATCTGAACATGTTTATAGTCTACAAAAAGTACTTCCTGAGGTACAGATACTTGGACTTGCAGAAAATGGAAGTATCAAACACAGTGCAATCAAGTGTTTGGAATATAACGTGCGTAATGACAAGGAAATGCATATGCTACGTTGGGGTGCTGTATCAACAGAAGTACAGCTTATTACACAAGAAAAAGTAGAGTCGCCACCTAAACCTACCAATGAAGCAATACAGAAAAGTCCAGAAAAGAAATCAGTTGGTACAAAGAAAAGTATTCAGAAAAAAGGTTTCGATAATCTGTTTGGAAAAACTGGCAATAAGCAAAAAAGTCCCTCATCCACATCATCTAGTACAGAAAAAATGGAAGAGAATGCTTCTAGCCAAATAAAACTAAAATCATCTAAGGCAACTATGCTTGAATCACCGAAAAAGCTTGCAAAGAAAGGTGGACTTGATGTCTTTTTACAGCAAGGTAAAAATTCAGTAAAAGTTACAAATCCTGTACCTTTGGAAATAAAGGAAAGTACAAATTCCACGACAAACGAAAACACTGAGAAGAAAATTACCCTTGAAAATAACAATAAGCAAAAGAAAAATAAATTTAATACGCGTGGAAAGAAACGCAATCGAAGCAAAGAAGTTACCGCTGGTGTAAAGAAACGGAAGCGCATTACGATAGAGAGCGATTCCAGCGATACCGAATTGTCAGATGAAGAACAAGAAGAGGAAGAAGAACTGCCCTCAGCTGAAAAAACTTCTCCTGTAAAGGCACGTTCTCCTTCTCCACCAAAAATCAAACTTGAAGGTGGAAAACGCAAGGTCTTAAAGTTGGTAGATAAAACATTTGAAGAAGATGGATATTTTGTAACAAAAAAAGTACATGTTTACGAAAGTTGTTCTGAAGATGAACCAGAAGTTACAGAAGCAAAGAAGTCCGTTGCACCCGAGTTACATCCAGAAAAAAAAGGGAAGAAGACTAACACTAAACAAACGAATTTAATGAACTATTTTAGAAAATCATAGCATACTTTATTATCATTTATAACTCATAGAATATAATTATTGCGACATTTTGTAGTATTGGTATATCAGTGTACAAACTATGAATAAAAGTTCGCTTTATGAAAATTAAATGTAAATAGCTCGTATACAGTCATCTTAAGATTGATATTATTAAGATAATTCCAGGTATAAATTAGATACCATGAAATAGATACAGAATCACCAACTAAACACAGTTATCAGATATGTTATCATAAGAAAAGCCAAACTCGTGTTACATCCTGCAGGGTATGAGTAATAATTATACTGTGATTCTCAAACGGTAAAGTACGTTTGACATGTATTAAGTTGTAATTATTTAATATAATGTTTATTTACTTGCGTTTAACTGTATTCTGCTTCTTATGCACAATATCTAGTTCTTTATGTGATATATGTGTCACATGCTCATGTTCAACTACATGTAAGTAATTTTTATAAGTTAAATTTAACTCTTCAAATGAAGTTTTCATAAAAACTATTTCTCAGTTGTATACGTAAATATTCATACGATTATATTTAGAAATGCAACTATAACTGCATGAAATATTACATATTAATAAATCAATTTTACACATTGCAGTAGATGGATTGCCAATAATTGATTGTCACGAAAGAGATTTGGAAAGAAATGATATGCTTATTTCGGAACTGTTAATGTTAGATGAAAATAAAGTGAACAACAAACTTATATTGTCTAAGAACCAAATAATCAACTTATCTCCTCATTTATTGAAAAAATTGAGACTTTTAAAGAGCATTGATTTATCTGAAAATTTTATGAAACAAATATACATAATATTATATACGAACTTGAATAGTCTTGAAGATTTAAATCTTTCTAAAAATGCAATAACAACATTTGATGACTTGTTACTCAGAGAAGTTCCTTCATTGCTAACATTAAATTTGAGTTATAATCAGATTGACACAATACAGCATACAATAGGCGAAACTATAACCAACATTAACTCCTTAGATCTTTCGCATAATAATATATCCAATTTTCCTAACAAGTTTTTTGATTCGTTAACAAATTTACAATATCTGGACCTTTCATTTAACAGAATCAATTCCTTAGAAGAGTATGGTTTAACGCATCTGAATTCTCTGAAAACAGTTTACATAAACAACAATTTTCTTACTTCCTTACATATGAAAATGTTTCCAAAGTCTTTACTCAACCTGTACTCTGGATATAATCTAATAACAGAAATATTTTATGAACCATCTGAAATCGAAGTACTGAACATAGAGTATAATCGACTCTTTAAAATACGCTCAAATGCGATAGCATTGAAACACTTAAAACACTTAAATGTTAGTGGAAACATATTATCAGACTTTCCAAACATTTTATGTGAGAATTTGAAAACTTTAGATATATCTTGTAATAACTTATCCTCTATTCCCGAAACATTGTCCACTTCAAATTTTCCATTGTTGGCTACACTTAATGTTAGTAAAAATCCTATTCGAAACTTAATGTTTCGCTCTGAATTAAACTTACAATTATTTGTTGCATCTAATATAAGTATATTGGAAACTATCGATAAAGCTACATTTGCAAAATTAAGAGCACCAGCAAAGGAGTGTATCAATCTTATTATATCTAATAATAAAGGTTTATCTTTAATTCATGAAGAAGCTTTCAAACACATGAATTTATGTTCTGTAAGTTTCATTATTTCATTTCAAAGTATTACCTTTGAACGAATAAGTAATAATTTTGTTATTATCAGTTGGATATAAGCAATAATCAAATTGCCTACATCGCACAAAAATTAGTTCCATGTAATACTAATTCCGTAACGTGCAATGTTAATTTGCAAGGAAATCCGCTTAAATGTAATTGTTCTTTACAATGGATACTGGATGACATGATGCCAAAACTTTATCATACGCAACTTAATCTTTTAGATAATTTGAGGTATATATCTAAATAGATAATTATTAAAATTTTATTTGTTATTCTATTTTAAAGTACGATAAAAATGTACTATTTATTTTAATATATTTTATTATGCCCTGTCAGGTGTGCTTGGCCTCCGCAAATATCAAAGACGAGAATGTTGCATTGGTATGGATGGAAAGATCGAGTTTTTTGTACTAAAATGTTAGATTTTAATGAAAAGATGAAGATTGATGCTACAATAAGTCAAAATGGAGTGATAACATTCAATTCTACTCCTGGTTTGCTTGCAGTTTTAGGAGTAGCTATAGTTGTATTCTCAATTCTAATAATAGTAGGTATCATTTGGACGCAAAGGTTACATATAAAAAGGAGAAGAGTCAATAGAAAATTTTGAAATTTACCATTTTTTGTTGTATACATTTATTTATCTTTAATTTAGTTATTTATACTTTAAAACAGTTTGAGTTTAAATATTACTGAATAAATTAGAAGAAAATAAAAGATCCTTACATTTAATACGCAATATATCTATAAATATGTACACGTACGCATGTATACTGTAGCTTTACGAAAAATTAAAAGAATTACAGACACACGCATGTAAATACATATAGTTTTAAATTCACATATATAAATACAACAGTACTCGTGTAATTATGTATATTTTGAAATATAAAAAAACAGCCGATTTTCGATGCAAATAGTTAAATTAAGACTATACGAACATTCTGTTGACATCGATTTGTTATCAATGAAGTACTCTCTATATTGGAAGGACTTGAGTTTTCATTCGCTTATTTGCGAATTTTAGACGAGCTCGATATTTTACTAAATCTGAATTCTAATAGTTCATTGATTTTCAAATAGATGTCATTCTAAATATCGCTACCCTTATATTCATCTTATTAAGATATTTATATAAAAATCTGATCCCCGTTAACTAATTAAATTAACGATTACTATAAAAATTGCTGATGTATTCAATTACGGTAAACTACGTCGACCTGATATTGAACAATATATATAAAATGAACTTTATACTTAGCAATTATATATCGTCTATTTGCCAGTGACTACACGTCACTCGAGCAGGTGGGTTTTCTCTCAATTCGTTCAAGAAAGTACATATATTTTGATAATATCCTGGTTGACGCCATGTCTCGTTGTGGGTACCTCCCGTGATTGGAAGAATTTTCTTACACGAACTCTTACAATTTTTATAAAGATCTTGCATCATACGTGGCGGTACTAATGTATCCGCCAGTCCGGAAATAAATAACGTAGGTACTGTTACCGACTGCACTTTGAGAATGGACAAATACTATAAACGTAAAAAAATATACCTTTCTTTAGGTGCTACATACAATGTAACTTACTTAAATTTTTATTCCGTTGTATAAATCATAATTATTGTAAGAATAATACTGCACCTTATTTTTATATAGAAAAAGTGGCAGGTATTGTAAAAATTTTACTCCGAAAAGAAATGCAGCCATATCAGGAATACTAGTGAAGGTATTCTCAAGGATAAGACACCAAATCTTGTTATAGTTCTCTGGTTTTGTGGCCAAATTGATAGCTACCGCTCCACCTACAAAGAAAGAAATAATTTATATAACATACTCTATAGATAAAATAAATTCTTCGATAGAAATAATTTGCTAGAATATACTACCTAATGACCTTCCATATACAATAATTTCATTGGTATTTATATCGGTTCTACTACGTAAATAATCAATTCCTGCGCAAGCATCCATGTATAATCCTTCTTCAGATGGCGAACCTTGCGATAATCCGTATCCTCTGTACTCCAACATTAAAATATTACACTGGACATTATGATAAAATTCAGCGACATTTGGAAGTCTAAAATGATCCTAGAATTTTTATCTTAAATTTCAAAATAAAATTACATAATAAAAGTGTCACAAAATACTAACCTGTGTCCTATATTACCAGCATTGCCATGAAGATACAATAAGGTAGGCACCTTTCTCGCTCTATCCTCTGGTTGAGGAATAAAGAACATGTGTAACAATGTACCATCTCCCGATCCTGTGTATATACTTTGATAAGGTAAATTAAATATCGACGGTGCAGGAACATATACCCGTGAACTAGTTGGCCATTCTGGACGATACACAAGCCGATCTTCTTTATGATACAATATACCTGTACAAAAAATAAGATATTAGTTGATAATAAGAAGATATAGAACTAAAACTAATAGCCATGTAACAGACATTAAAGTTATACAATTGAACTTTTCAAGATGAATAAATTTACCTGTAGTAGCGAAACAAAGAAGAAAGAAAGCAGAGATTCCACCATACAACCAGTACAGAAAAAAACAGGCAAGTATGTAAGTTCCACAGAAAGCCCAACATTTCATGGCTATACTTTTCAATATACGGATGGGTTTACTGCGGGCAAGTCGCACACATAACGACATGATCGCTTTGCAGTGCTTCCAAATAATTGACTAACGATCATGTGACGCGCTTTTGCATTCACGTACTGTTACGCATTATAATTTGATCATAATTCATAATATTCAGTTGATTCAAGTATTCCAGTCATTGTTAGAAATCTCATAACCTAAAATTCATTTAACGAGCATGATACACTGTCCAAGTTTGAATTTCATTTGAACTGGTAAATAAATAAATGTCTCGTTTCACGAGTAAATTTATTAAACCGGAGTTCGTTTAACGAGAATAAGATCACTGTAATTTTAAAGGAAGCATCGGGGAAGCATCGGTTAGAAATTGATATCGTTTTTGTCTGGACATAGGTTATATCAATAAAGTGTGTTATCGTTTGGTTGAGTACGAACTACAAATTTTTTTTCGCATCAATGATATACTCTATATTACGATCTCGTGTTGCTTAAAAATATGTTTTTATATAAAACAGATTAAAAACGCGATCATAGTAACGCTCGGAAGATAGTTATCGTGTGAGTCGTGAGTTTATCACGTGTCATCTGAATGTCCAATGCTGTATTCTGATTACTGTTAACTGATGCTATATAACTAATACTACCTTGCATCTTTACACTCAGCAGTTAGTTCGTTAGTTCTACTCTTTGTATCGGGTTCCTTTCCTCGTTTATGTATAGTTATAAATTCAAATTTTGTCTAGAAACTGCTCGCAAACAATGGAGAAAATATTAATCGAGCCCAAAGACGGACTTGTGGTGTCATGTTTGTCTAACCTTCTCGAAACGAGTGCCGAAAAGGCACTTGCAGGTGGTGATACGTTCAAAGTTGGATTATCAGGTGACATATCTCGACTAACTGTCCATTTCATTTATCCTTTTCAAAACAATACAAAAATTATGATTGATCGTTGATCCCATATATCAACATATTTTACGCCGATCAGGTATATTTTAAACAAAAATTAACGATACCACGTCCGTTTCAAATGTGTTAACTTATAGGTTATAAATGAATCAAGAAATTGTATATATAATCAACACGTTTTATCTTTATCGTAAATTAAGTGTTCCCTACTTCTAAACTGCAATACCTGCTTTTCAGACATTGATTATTCATTCCATATACGTTTTTTTTTATTTATTTATTTTTTTTTTTTTTTTTTTTTTTAATGAAAATTTACATACACGTAACGACAACAAATCTATTAACCTATCGAATAAAAAAAATATCTATTTCCATCAGGGGGGTCTCTTGTAAAATTATTGGCACAGAGTTTACCTAACATTACAACCGATTGGAGCAAATGGTACTTCTTTTTCTGTGACGAGAGAATTGTCCCTTTTGACACTGCCGACTCAACTTATGGAGAATACAAAGCAAAGTTGATCGGGAAAATTCCAGTCACCGATGATCAGTTTATAAAGATTAATCCTGATTTATCTGGTAAAATAATAATGCTTTTATATTCATCTCCCCTTTCATTGAAAGACTCGTTTTTGTAACAATACCGACTATCCTACTTATAGCTGAAGAGGCTGCAAAAGATTACATTAAGAAGATGTCTGTGTTCTTTCCTCCCGATCGTGTCCCATGTTTCGATGTGCTTCTGTTGGGACTGGGTCCAGATGGACACACATGTTCGCTCTTTCCTGGTCATAAAGTTTTAAATGAAACTAGTTTATGGGTCTGCCCTATTAATGATTCTCCTAAACCGCCTCCATCTCGTATTACTCTTACTCTTCCTGTGATAAATAATGCAAAAAAATGTGTATTTGCCATTACTGGATCTGGCAAGGCTGAAATGGTTAAGGTGATTATTTTATTGTAGTTCGAGCGAGTAATTTTGAAATTATATTTATACAAAATTTGTATTTTCATTGTTGCTATTTAATATCTCACAGAAAATCTTGCAAGATAGAGAAAATTTACCAGCCGCTCGTGTACAACCACACAATGGGGAATTATATTGGATCCTAGATGAAGATGCTGCAAAACTTTTAGACATGGCCTAAACAAATTTGATAAAATCAATTACGACATTCCACGTTAATATCATGTTTCGATTCTCGGCAAATTTCTGGAACTCACTATTTTGTATACATATGTGCATCTTACTTAAAATGATATTTAATAGATTAACAAATAACGAAACAATTTCTGACAATTTATTGCTCAAAGGTGATATTTCTTTATTTTAATGTTAGATATTATTCAACGTATAATAGGTTGTGCTCTCATGCATTTTAATAGAATGATTTTCTGATACTTTATATTTTTGTTTATATTTGTATGTGCCGAATAGATACGATACAGTAAGACTTTTTGTATTACTTCAGTAATTTGTCGTCACCGTAAAAGTGTGCAATTTAACTTCGATAATTAAATTATTTTGAATAAATTTGAGAAATAATGTAAACCAAAACTAGCAAACATTATTCGTGAATTTACTAATTCACACGAGAACAATTATCTTTGATAATAAAATAAAAATGTATTATGTTCCTAAAGAATGTACAGGTATCTAGAATACAATCATTCTTTACAAATTCCATAATCCGTTCGTTTTATTCGAAATATACAATTGTAGCGATATTTATTTTTATTTAACCATACAAAAATATAGAATACAAAAGATGAAGGATATTTTTGAATACTACATTCATACTCTATTTTGTAACAACTTTTTAAGCGGAACTAAATATGACGAAGTTGATTTTAATGAGAAGAAACATTCAAAATTAAATAAATAATAAAGTATATGTAATTTTGTAGCACTTTTGTAATTTCCCTAAAATATAAATATGTATAATCGATAAAATAATTGTTCGTATAGTCGTTATACATTAAAGACTGTAGAGTAAAGAAATTTATGTATGTACATAAGCAACTTTATTTTTAGTATTTTTATTATAGTATCAATAGTATAATATATAAAAACACGTCCTTTCAATAATAAAGTCTCTATTTAATACTGTATTCAAATAGATGTACCATGAAATTACGAAACTAGCAAAACATTAACATAAAATTACTAGATAAGTCATTTATTTGCAAGAATAAATGTCATAGTCATCATTTGTATACAGGAGTAGATATATCAAGAATAATATAATAAACAATCATATATTTGTTTGGCAGATCGTAAAAGATATTCTTTGGTGACTTACATAAAACTGATAAATATATATGTAAGATAAATAGGTATACAGCAAAAAGTGACTATTTTTATATGATGTACATGTTGTGTATATTCTTAAATGGAATTAATATTATAAATATATAGTTTGAGGCAGGAATATCGTTTGTAACATGTAGGTACTTAACACGTAATATCTGCCACCAGTCAGATTTAATAACCCGTATAAACTACTTAGGAACCAAATTTTTTAGAGTAATTTATAAATTATATATTTATTTTTTTACAAAAATCTTACGTGTACATGAATATCGGGCCATAAAAAGAACTAAAAAATTTTACCGATTCGTATCGCGCTTTGAACAAAATTATATGTTACTTTCATTAGAACTGTATAACGCTATAAAATGTTTTAATTTCTCGTGTCGCATTAAAATAGTCTTTTAGAGTTTCTTTCAATTTATCAGAATTATTTACAGAACTTATTCTGAAAACATCGTGACTGCCGTATAACTTAAAACTAATCAAATGTTCATTGAATTATCATCTTTTCCTGTACAAGGTATCTAAACATTCTAAACGGTAAATGCTATCATAACCTCCAAAAATGGTTTCGTAATTTTGCATTTGACTGCTTCGCTATATCATACCTTTCCTATATAAAAAGTGATGGAGAAAATGATAAAGTACCTTTTATTTGAAAACGTATGCACGAATAGTAGCTTACGTTCGTTATGTTCATTACGTTCAAAGTACATTATGAAATTATTGTTTCTTCATCTTCATCGTTTGTTACTCATAATTATTTTCACAATTATTTTGAAGAGAGAATCGAACAAACACGGATACGATACTATCTCGCGATGCACTTTCATAAAGCGTAACTGTACATATTTATAATATACACGATATCCACAACTTGTTCACAAAATTCATTAGCTAGGGAATGAATTAGGTTGGAACAAACGTGACAAGTAACGCGTAATATCGAGGGTACAGTAACCCGTTTACGAAGCAAGTTGTAACATACAAACTATAAAAAAGATTGGTGAAACGTGCAGTTTTTATGCGATTCACAGCATAAAATTTCGGTAACGAAGAATCGACTACCGAAATATTATTCATAAAATCACATTTTCAATTTAGCTTATAACCATATATATCACAGTATCAATATAATCCAATCACCCTCCCCCCTCTATTTTCACAATTTGTAACATTATCTACTATATGCTGAAGGAATATCTTCGTTTACATTTTGATAAAATTACGTCTCGTGTATATAGTACTTAATTTTTTTTAGAATACCTTGCGAATTGTATGAAAACCTTTGTCCTAATATTACACCAACCAAATGTGTTCCTCTATTCTTTCCTCCCATAAAAAAAAAAGAAAAAAAAAGAAAGAAAAAATTTTAATGAAATCATAAATCATAATACTTTTTTTCTAAAGATCTTTGTACTATCGTTTCTATTTTGAAATTAAGGATCTACACTGTCATTTTGCTTCATGGAAGGAAAATATGAATGTAAGTAATAACAGTGAATAGAATTAAATCGTCAATGCGATGTATCGAACGTATACACAAAGTGTACATATGAGTTCATTAGAATGTAATTTAAATTCCCTATGCTGGCCGTTTTATTACACTTAGCTTTTTACTTAAAATCTTTCACAAATGTATTGTTAGTAGCGTACGCCAATAGCACGGTACATCCGAAAAATAGAATGGCAAATGCTTAAATAATCGAGGAAGCCTCAAGTTAATAATAAATAAGCGGCGTTACGTTCAATTATACTAGCCGATGATCGCCTGGCTCGTACATCTTAAAATGTAGTTAAAGAATAATTTAGTTAAATTAATATCACCTAACATAAATATTCATCACGTCATATTGACACCCAACAGTCCCCTGACATTCTCATACACTATGTAGCTAATCGATACAGCTGGAGCCACCTACAAGATAATACAGTTTATATATTTGTAATTAAACGGTACTTAAAATAAGATGCTTTTTAACGAATTTTGTCATACCTTTAAGAAATTTGGCGTTATGCCTCTATATAAACCACGAACTCCTTCTTTCCTAATAATTTCTTTAAAAACACCAACCATGGTATTAGGAAATTTATCGGACGATATATCTGCTTGCAACCGTGTCCTGACTAGAGCTAGCGGATATGAACACACTTGACCTGCTGTACTGGAAGTTGTTCCGCATAATAATAATATCCAAAATGGGGGTTGTTCGTTCTTGTCGTGTGTTCTTAAATACCTATTCTTCAATGTCTGCAATAAAAATGATGGTATAAACACTTTACTAATTTACTTTTATTTATTACACATTTACTAATGTATTATCGGCTTGAAATATTTACTTCGTATACAGCCAGGTCGATACCGGCGTACGGAATTATTCCCATTAAATTAGGGACATAACCTCTGTAGAAGGACTTCAAGCCTCCTTGACGGTATATTTTTTTTGTCGCGTCGACCAGTCCTGCAAATTCTCCTGTTTTTCTAAGCGCCAACCTAGTTTTGAGTACCTGAAACACATCCGTAACGTCTACATTGAATACAAACGTATCGATACGCTATCACTCGCTTTTGTTTCATACCTCGAGTGGGTATATGGCGGACTGACTGATTCCTCCTGCTAAAGATCCTGCCATTAATCGTTCGTAAAGACCAAGCTCTCTGACATCGTCTCCTTTGATTGCTTTTTTAATCTGCTCGTAGGCCATGAATTTCAGTGCGCTCTCTGGTCCAATTTTAAGTACGTTTATACCATTCCCTCTCCACAAACTAGTCATTCCACCCTCGCGAAGCATATACCCGATGCAACTCAAGATTTTGCAGTGTCGCGTTCCATGAACCTGAAAAGTATGTTTCCATCAATTTCAGAGATCTAAAATGTACTTGATGACAACATTTATAATTATCATTTTGCAAGCCCACCTGTAGGTAGACTTTAACTCGATCCAAAGGCGCGGTACACGTGCGCGAAACAGCACCCGCTACTCCGCCAGACACCAAATGTCGCCACCACATTCCAGAGACCATTTCACTAGTTGTAAAATCTTCAGGGACACCGATGTCTTCCCCAATGTCCATATACTGAAACAAACAAATCATTTATTAAATACTTTTACTCTATACAGACACTTTCCTATTTTATACACCGCGTGACGAATTTAAACGCGCGCCTACCGAATAAGCACCACCGCCTTGCATATGAAGACAAATCATGGCCCGAAAAATATGATTTTCCTTCCATAAATTGTACATGATTAAACAACCAATGAATAATCTTCTACACGTGACATAAGTTTCACATCTAACCGTTACTCGCGAATGCATTTTTCTTTCGTTGCGACCATATGCACATATCGAACAAAAATATTAACAAACGACGCGTGCTACATGTTTATACGGGGTGTCTAAAAAGTCACCGTCCATTTAAACTATTTTTATTAATAGTTGGTAACAAGTTTCTAAATTTCAAACTTTTGTACTTTTTACTTTTTACTTTTTACTTTTACACATCACATCGATGCAGGAAACAATTTTTTCTTTGGCACATGCAAGGAATAAAGTCAATTCATTTCGAAAATTCGTATTTCTTCTCGCAATTAGGTGGTAAATTTTGTATTAAATTTGTTAATATAAGACAGACATTTCCTTTAAATCTGCTTGAAACATTTGTTGAAATTATTCGACATTTGTCTTTATCAGACCGATACATTTCTTTATTATACTGTTTTATTTTTTACACTCCGAGTACAGAGTGTCAAGTGTCGCGTCATGTGTTTTTTCAAGGGGTAAAATGCGATCATAGGGAAGAATTTAAATCGTCATGGGAGAAATAAACGCTGGTGCAGACTCTTTATCTGCGTACGCGTTCAGAGCTAGTGTTAACTGGTTATCCTCGGTCATGCTAAAATCACCACTGGTCAGCTAGGCCTTGCACGATCCGGTAGTCGGGGTACCACGTGTCATTGATAATTCTTGAACTCCGATCAACCGTATTTCTCCAACAAATACAAAGAAACGTGCACGATGATTTTCAAACGATTTATCAGTCGCAGACACGTTACATCATTCATTTCGGACGATCATTCAACGATCTGTGGTTCGCCGAACGAACCATTTTTAACGAGCTGACATGTGTCATTCGCTAAGGAATTATACTAATTTAAATAAAAAATTGTAACAAATTTACAATGTCAATTCATTATAAATTTATGCATTTTTCATAAATCTATCATATTTATGAACTTCCGGCGAATAAAGAAATTAATCAAATTCATGAATTCCATAGCTATTTATTTACATAAAATTCCAAGAGTAAACATCACGCGAATATGAAATCGGTTGAGTTTATGCGGGAATGGAATTATAGGGAGGAACTGATTATGATAAAGTGTTTAGGTTGTAATCTCTCGACTAAAGAAATATATGTATAGTGTTTGTAAACAAGTGTATCCTATGCACATATTAAACGAACCGAGTGAGTAAACATTCGAATATCACGCTACCGATTCTACTGTATGATATATTACAGTAAACACGAAATAATAAATTAAGGTAGACTGGATAACCTGATTTTTTATTTTGTCATTTAAAAACGAATACTCGTACAGCTGATAATTTTTCATTTCAATTGATTCGAGTTTCGTAGAATCGACTAGTGCAAGTATTACAAATTAGCGGATACCGTTGTAGAATTTTCGAAAGCGGAATTTCGAATGGCGATTTTGCAATGGAACCGCGATATTAGAAATAGCTACACACACGCGCAAATAAAGAGACGTTTAACGATTTTCTAGACTGTTAATAACACGAGCACAGTGTTTGTCGCGAATATAGCTTTAAGTTAACGATTTCATGATAATTCTGCGGTAAATACCATTACTGATTTTTCAAGGAAAAGAGGCGAGAGGACAAAGAGAACTTTTTTAATTATCGATTCGTTACGTGTTTGGTGCAACCATTTCCCTCCATCGAACAAATTTTATTTCATCGTTTACAGCAGAAAGGATCATATTAACCGTATCATATTAACCACCTAGGTGCAGTTGATACATTCACATATAAAGTAAACTTTATCACATACATAATAAAAAACTGTTAGACATCGAAGAGTTGAAATACAGACTTTGAACCGACGCCGACGGTAAGTCAATGGCACAATGATAATGACAGCAGACAGGAATCAGAAATTTGTTCCGACTGTGAGGATAACCTTCAAGTTCAGTTTGATTACGGGCTCGTTGTTTCTATTAATGAATTGCCGAAAAGAAAGTGATAACGATATTGTTGAGCAGGACGCTGATGCGGGTACAATGACAACTTCAAAGAAACTTACGATTGGTTCATCGAGGCGTAACAAATAAGAAATACCATATTCTTTCTTTTTGGATAAAACCATCATTTGTCGTTTGAATTTTTATAACGTACGCGATTAAGGGAACAAATGAGGAAACAAAGTTGTTGACTAGTGATTCGAAGAAGATGCAGTTATTGACGTCAGTATGCACTAGATACGCTAATAAAACAACAAAATAATTCACGTAGTTCCCTGTGAGTGGAACAAACATTTGGGAACAATGTATTCGACGAATAGCAATACATTTCAATTTTCGAATTTTTCCACCCCGGAAACAGTTGGACGGGATAACTTTGGAGAAGCCTCGACTCTGTTAGGTTTCGCTGAATTAGATTTCGACCTTGTACATCTTCGATTGATTACACAAGTGGCTTTATCTACATTCTTCTTCTTCTAAAAAAAAAAGGCAATTCAATTTGAAATCCATTGGTTGATCGTCAAAGGAGATGACCTTGGCATTCGAAAGATTACACATTCAACTATGCTTGCACAACGCACACAAAAGCTCAACGTTTCTACGTTCACTATTATAACGTGATTTTGTTTGGATAT
>NC_071977.1:32673386-32721563 GCF_026283585.1 Hylaeus volcanicus
TTTTATGGATTTTCGTAGACAATACAAAATATTAAAAAAATTTTATCTTGCAATGCAACATTATCCCCGATTAAGTGTTTCTTTTTTCTATTGTCAAGCATTCGTATCTCAAGTTTCATTCTATCTTGTACTCGCATGCAATAAATAATCGGAAAAAAAGACCCAGCGTATTGATTTTAGCATTCCCTAAAATAGTATTCTCTACATAAAAGGTCGAATATTTATGGAAATTATATCTACAATTGTAATTCTGTACGAATGCGATAGTATAAGATAGGTTTCTCTATCGGCATAAATTTCAATATCCATTTTTATGTAAACCCGAATAGTGAACAAATGCGGGATGGTAAGTATTTCTGTGAACGTACCACATGTTTATGTTATAATGCGACTTTTTCCATAGTTATTTATTTTAGAAAAATACATTAAAAATGCCAGACTAACAATTACATTAAACGTAACGGGCATCGCGAATATATGACACTATCCGGATACGATTAATATTTTCTATGTAAAGTTAACGAAACAAACATTGCAGAATTTTAATATTTTTTCTCCGAATGATTTCAAAGACTTTTAGTATAATTTCGGTATAAGACAGAGTAAACATTCATACACGCATTGCCCGTTATGTTTACGGCTAATATAACAAAAATCTTACAATAGGGAATTAATTTAACATAAACTGTCACAGAAGTACCATTCGTACCATTAAGTGCCAAGTGCGCGCTGACTATATGCATTATATACCGATATGTATATAATTATCATTGTTTCATATGTTCAAACAAAGAACGTTAATATAGATTGTATGTGGCTTCATACCATTAACATAGGTACGCGTGTATTATTATACACATAGTGACATGTTTAACATGCAATTAATCTGAAGCTTGCACAAACAGTATTGTTGCGCTTATTACTTCCCAGTGTACACAGCCCTCTTCGCTTTTACTCTACATTTATTAACGAGTCATACTACGAATAAAAATAAAAATATAGAAGGGCAACATCTGACGAATGGATCACTAGAAATATTATTGACTATAATTCCTTTAAACGACGGAAACATTTAATGTGTACAAGGCTTTTAGTCGTCCGTATAAAGGAATTACACGAAATATAAAGATCAATTCAAAATAGAAGCTTATGGAATTCAAATTTTATAAATATATACTTTGTATCTGAACAAACTGTGAAGACGGTATTAATTTACAGAAAGGAACATTAAATCTTCCATATTTAACCTTGTGCTCAGACTAAAATGCCCTTTAACATAATTAGAATAGAATGTATACGTGAAACATACGCGCGATGTAATTCTTCTTTCAAAAACTTTTATATATTACGACGTATACAAATGGTAATTGTCATTGAATTTGTAAAACCGTTAGAGTTTGATTTGCAATCATGAAGCTTTATTTTAAAGAAACATTCCAAGTCTTCGTTATAAATGTAACGACTATTTTAATCTAAAAACTATGTTTCTTTTTTTTTCTTCATATACTCGTATTATTTTATCGAAATGCAAAATCAAAATATGGCCCCTTTCTGCAATATTATAACACATTTTCTTCAGTACTATGGCCAATTGTGTTCGTAACGTTCAAGTATAATCGTATTACAAATGTATAGCGATTGCAAATTAAATTCTTATAATCGCAATAGAAAATTTGTACTACATAAATTTTAAAGTCTTTATAGTTTTATCTGTGAAACCAGTAACAAAATAAATAAAGTTTCTAACATACTTCTCAAATACATAAATATAGTTTTGAATCTAGACATAATTAACACCAATGTCATCTTCAATGTAGAACAAATAGTTTAGTGTTTGTATGTTTTGCACGTTTAAATCTGTAATGGAAACATTATTTTGCACAAGTCTTACAAGTCAATTCATTTGCATATAATATTTTTTACTACTCCGCATAATTTCATGTAACGTGACTATTTTTTTTTTCGATTAAGAAATATATAAATTTATCTACTAAAATAAAAGAAACTGACTTTCGTTACAACTTTTTGACAAACATACTTTCCTTGAATTCCATTACAAATAAAAGAATGTTGTGTTAGTAAATAATAAAACAAATAAAATTGCACCATTGTTTATAATTTTCATAAGAAACTAGTTATGTTCCGAGATTACATTTCTTTCCAGTTTAGAACAATGTGCCTCGTATCGCAAAAACTTGGAAATACCGAATTTAACGCGTGCAAGTGCAAAGTGTTTCATTCAGTTTTGTGTTGCTGCATTGTTTACAAAAGGCACATTTTAGTTTGAAAGAAATACTCTACTTGAACATATCTAGTTTTGTGTAGCAAGGTAAAACAATATTTTTAATGAGAAAGACAGAAAGATCAACTTTCTTTGATCTCTACGTTTCATAAAAGTCTATGTCACTTCCACTAAAACTGGAATTATTAATATTTATGCTATACATTATTTAAAAAACAAAAAAAAACAAAAAAAAAAATAATAATAATAGAAGAACCCAAAAGCTATTGCAATGTATCAATCACTATACTATAAAGAAGTTGCAATTTGATCAACATGTTCGATTTAACAGAATTATGTTATCATATCAATATGAAATTTAAATTAAACGAGTTCGAGAAAATTTCCGATTAAGGAAAACGTAACGTTAAGGTAAATGTAATCAACGGATGTCATATCAAATGCAAAAAATAACAAAGAATGTAAATTTCTTATCAGTATAATCAAGTACACAGGTCATTATATTTTTGTTCTGAGGAACGTTAGTTTCATATTTTATAATACAAATAACGAACAAAAATAAGGACTAAACGGTATGCCAATAATATTAACATGAACTAAATCTTGTTCATCGTGAGAAATTAAAGCGACAGTTGAGTGGAAGCCAATGTGACTGTTTCAGTTTCTTCTATGTCCGTAAATCGTACATTATTACAAACGTGAGAGCTGCAGTTCGCAGTACAGTCTGTTCATTTCAATTCTTTCACTTTTTTAGTAAAAAATTGATCGAAACGAGAGGCTTTCAAACTATTTGTTATAATTTATGAATATAATAAGTTTATCCAAAAATAAAGGTAATAGTTGCTGGATTAACACAGAATACAGTTTCATTTACGCATATTATGTATTATGTACATTGTACATGGTATATGCTACTAAACCATAAAATTCTAGTAAACGTTTCTAATAAATAAAAATAGAAATATTTGATTTCCGCATTAATGACTATAGTTTGAAAACCACTGTTTCAACATATTCAATTAGAAGTAGCAAATAAAATGCAATTTTTTTTTACCAGGCACAAATGGAATCTATAATTAATTTCCCACTACATAGTGTGAAAATAAAGGAAAATTCTATACACACTATTGAATTTTTCTCACTTTTCTTGTTCAAGACTTTTAAGTGTTTGAAACTGCAATACTTAAGTAATTTATCTGTATACTTTATAAAAAGAAATTAACCTCTTAATTTTTCTATTTATAACCTCATTTGTATATTAATTTTTTTGTAATTTATAATAAATTCAAAAGTACCTGTCGATAATTATTCCAAAAGAATACGAATTTCGAATAAAATCTCAAACATAAATAAATTTTCGTAAACAGATCTGCATAAAATCAACAACATTTTATGAAACACGTAAGAGTTGAACAAAGTACGATACGATATACTATTTTACCGTGTTTTATTCGAAAACATATTTTCAAATATGAAAACATGAATCGTGGAAGAAAGCTACGTATTTTTAAAAATTTTGTTTTATCAGCTAAAAATTAATAGTCATATATATTATATATATATTTATAATTAAGATATATATAAATCTTAATTAGGAGCAATATATATCTTAATTACGCAAAATTTTAACAGAATATGTTAATTTTGTGTATGCATAACATCTATATGTATTCGTATATTTTTATTATATAACCTTGTTGCAGGTTAAATAGCATTCTTTCCGAATGTATCAGTAATATAATATCCTTTGCTTCATTGTGCAAACATATAAACAAAATATACTACATCCTGTCATGTTTATAAAACACTGACATTAATTTCTGTTAAATTTTAACAAATCTGCTCTCGTCTGTTCAATCTGTCTGACAATGAAATGTCTCATTATGATATTCACAATGGAACACCAATCAACCCTTCACCGGTTCTATAAATGTAAATTCCAATGCGACAGCTAACTCTCACATTTTACAATAGACTGATCTCTATAATGAATTGCTACTGCAACTAGTAAAAATTAAAACAATGCGACTTTTAGCGTAATTAAAGAAGAGTTACCATCATGAAGGATTTGACAACTTGTGTTTAACAAATTTTCTCAGAGTATCACATATTTACAGCTAGTTTTTATACGTTGGTAATAATTTCGGGAAAAACTACATTTTTTCACAATCAAAGAACAAACCTTATGTACCAAGAGACCTGTAAAGGACTAGCGATCATGTCAAAAGAAAGAAAATATAAGTTCTTTTATCTATCGATAGTACTTAAATACCATCATTCAATGTTGATTTCTTTTGATGTTGCTTAGAAGAGCATGAAATTCTTCTTATGCAAATGGTACAAATTCTATTATACTTTCAGTCATTCCGTTGGAAAATTGAAACATGCCAATGCATGGAAGTTCGCACAAAAAATTATGTTCACATGTCAAAAAAACATGTTTCATGAAACGAATAATGGTCAGATCTAAGTAAACAGTATAGTAAGACTCACTATCTTACTATTATTTTTTAGAATTTTCCTCTTCGCTCGACCAATGCTTTTCTTGTTCCTGCAGTTCAAATTCCCATCGCAATTCTAATTCTCGCATATCATTTGCGATACCAGCTTCATACGTATCCTCCTAAGAACCCAATCAAAACAAGCATTCGTCTAAAGTCTAAAGGTTAATTATGTTTTCATGTGGAATTGTAACAGTGCATCTTACCTCTTCCGATTTATAATTTTGATTGAAATTTTGAGTGCTAAGCAAGTTATTCGACGACTGGATCCAAGGTACAGTACCATACGGGCTCCAATTTCGTACGTCTTTTTCTTTTTCTCTGATACCAGCTTCTATCAATTGCAACTCCTGTGCTAGCCTTTCACCGGCCGTAAAGGTTGCTCCTTGCGTAGCAAGCTGAATATATATATATATATATATATATGTTATATTTCACTGTTATTATATCTATATAATACGTTTTACAATGTAAGAATGTATTAGCAATACCTTTAAGTCATTGATTTTCTTCTCGAGATGTTTCAACTGCTGTTTCACTCTTTGTGACTCAAGAATTAAACTGAAGAAAATGGATATTAAATATAAATCCTCGAAATAGTTGACGATAGCCTAACTGTACAATAAGAGATTAACTTACTCCTTTGACATGCATTCTGGTCGTGGAAGTTGCGTGTACGTTGATGATTCCGATAAATTGCGACCAAAAGTAATGTAATTATCTCCAAAAGTAGAAGTATTGATAGATTGTACTCCTCCATTCGCACCGATAGCAGCATAAGCTATAATAAAATCACCCGTATATAGTACTTTATTACGCTAATTTTGTTTTATTAATTTCTGCATTTATACTACATCGTACGTACGTTGGTTACCGTAATACCAAGATGTAATAGAATTCGCCGTTGGCATAGGTCGATAGGCAGATATCGTAGGAGGTGCACCTCCTTCTGCATAAAAATTGGTAGGTTGTACGCCATTACTAGATCTATATATAAAAAAAAAGAAAAAAAGAAAGAAAAAGTCCCGAGTTATAAAATATTTTATATTTTCGTTTAATACATATAAAATTCATATAAAATTAGTCTTTTATACGAAGAAAGAACCGTTACCTCATTAGACTTTTGGATAGTTTGGAAATTGGTCCATATTTATTACTAGATGATGCATCAAATGGCACAAATTCGTCGTCAAATAAAATCGGATCTGCACATCGAAAGTTGTTGTTGCAATTAATATTTGACGGAGGAACCATAGGATTACTTGGCGTATTTGTCCATATAGAAAAATTTGACGACGATGTATCCCCTTGCATGTCGTAATTCTGTAAAAAAAAAAAAAAAGCTTAACAATAATATAAAAATTGTATCAAATATTAGTAACAATCTTAATAACTAAACGGCGATCGTACCGTTTTTATCTGTGGCACTTGTTTGTTGACAATCGTTTCAAGCTGATTTAAAATTTCCATCCTGCGTTGCAACAGCATCGCCAATGTTTTGGCAACTGTTCGCTGCTAGAATATGAATATATGCGAACATCGGATAAAAAACCATATAGAATCTTAACGCGCATAACGATATGCGTATACTTTCAGATACAATGCGAGATTTATATTACCTTTTTAGCACTAGAAATACCATTCGTTATATTGGATGAAACTTGCGATGTATCCCACATACCGAGATTAGATGTAGAGTAATCAACGGCTGTGTTAGGCATAATATAATGAGAGCAATACATATCCATATTTTTCGTCGGTACCATAGGCGAAATCCCTTGCGGAGGTGGTAGCATATAATTCGTCAACGACCCAACGAAATTATTTTCGTTTGTTGGTGTATGACGTTGCATTTGATTAACTTTATTTATAGAACTGAAATCTAGAATGAAATAAAACAACAATATATATTAATCAATGTTATACATTGAAATATTAATTGGATTAATTGCTTCCTATATTATTTAGTATAAAGCAATACTCACTCTCTCTATGAGTATTATCATGTGACTTTATAGAATGGTAAGATAAATCCTCATTCTGTTTAAACGTCTTATTGTTCGAGCAAGTGACGGATTTGTCCACCTTTGCATCTAAATTATTGGTTAAGGGTAAATTTGACCTGATACTTAACTTTCTATTTTTTGATCTGTACCTAATAATCGAGCAAATGAAGATTATGTAAAAATCCTATACTTGCGCTGGCAAAAATATTCTCGTTTAAATAACTGTGCATGTCCATATGCGTACTTATCCAGTTCCATATCGCTATGAGCGAATGTGCAACTAGTAGATCTAGGACAAGATCCTCTAAGTGCTAGATCTCGACACATGCTCACTTTATATTTGGGTTGACCTGGGCCTACACTGTGAGTACCATCTTGCGTCTTTCGGTTACCGTGTTGTTGAATAAACTCTACTAATGCTGCGACTACTGTTCTAACAGCTTCTAACGCTGCGCGACATTCTGCTAATGTAGGAGGTTCAGTTTCTGTAATAAAGATAATGAAACGAGGAATATCAAACAATTAATTTTTTAAGAAACGTATTCTAGTCCAGCATTTCGAAAAAATTCTTAAAAAAAAATTATACCTGGGCTGGGATCTATTGCAGCTAACAGTTCTAATTGAGGTCTTAGACTACTTAATTGTCCAGGGTCAGGAGTACGTTGAAGAGCGATAACCAATTCTTGTACGCTTTGAGCAAAAAATTGCGGAGTTTGAAGTTTATCTATAATACTTTGCATATGAGATTTATGACTGGTATCTCCATACAATAACGCAGACCATTGATCAGGCGCTATTCTTAAACCAGCTTCGGTTGCAATTTGCACTATTTGGGCATCGTGCTCTCTTCTTAAAGCTTCGTATGTTCTGAACTCTTCTTTTAATTGCATCAATGATGAATCTCCTTCTCGTTTAGATACCTACTTAGATATCATGATTAGAAATTATTCATATTTTCTCTTAACAAGTAATCAATTCAATTACCAAAGCAGACATTACCTTGAAACAACTTGCCCTATATAACAATTGTACAACGTGTCCTATGCTTGTTTTAGATGCTTGAGGAAAATGTGATTCTAAACGTTGAACTACGAACATAACTAACACTTTCCTAGAAAGAGCAGATCCATCTTCCAACGCCAATAGGACAAGTTTGAGTACTTCTTCTTGCATTGCTGATAATAAAAAAAAAATTTTTTTTTTTAAATGTTAACAGTATTCCTATAAGTTGTCTTATTTTACGTTAATATACCTGGCCCGAGAAACTGACAACCACGAGCACGTACAGCAGCCCACAAATTAGCGCTAAGCTGTTGTGGATTTTGATGTTGAAGTATTAATTCTGTAACCGACCGTTCACCTAGACTTCTAGCTGCCCTTACCGCGCGTGCTCTTCCTTCAGGTTCAACCAATTGACAACCCACAAGAGTTACTAATTTTCTCTGCATCGGTCGGGAAACAAATCCCATACCTCCTGTTATAATTATTAAATGTTATTTTCAAATTACTTCTCGTTAAATTACTAATAAATTATAGAAAAATATTCTGTGAACCACTATGTAATATTACCCGTGGCTAAAGTTGGATTTGTCTGACATGGTTTGAGATATAGAGCAAGTTCTTCAATACAACGTTTAGCAACCAAATAATTAGCATGGTCTTTGGGTGGTAGTAATTTCTGATAAGCTGTTGTAACATTTGTAGGAACAGGATTCCCTACTAATTGTAGCAGAGCTTCATTTACCGGCAATCTTTCTATTTCTGTATTGATGATACTCTGAAAAGCAAAAAAATTGTTTTGTCAAAAATCATTGTACATTTTAGAAAGGAACTGGTACAAATATCTTAATGTACAAATTGCTCGTATAAATTATAATGAAAATTACCAAAAAACCATTACGTATACACAATCATGTTCATGAAGTATCATTAGTTTTGCATACCTGATCGAAAGGACATTGTTTACGATGTAAATTTGCAAGGCACGTACGACATATAGTATGACCACATCCTAATGATATCGGGCCACGTATGGCCACATCAAAGTCATGACAGCAAACCGGACAAGAAAGAAATTCAGTCCACTGTGGTGCCTGTATTGGCATTCTAAAACAGAATCATCTTCCATCAATCTGTAATATTAGTCTTTCCAATGATAATTGCGAAAAATTTAATGTTTACAGCTAAACGTTACGTGTACATTTCATTAAATCTTTCAATTGCATTTGTTTAATGCTTATACATGTGTGTATATATGTATATAATATATATACACATATATGCGAACGATTCGTAAAAAATGTCTTACTGCGTTATCGTGATTGCGAGAAGTATCGCGTAATGAAATTGAATAATTTCGCTAGAAGAGAGAAAAGAATATTTGTTATGTTTAATAAATAATTACAACAAATTTGATCGATTCGTACGTTTAAAAAATTGGTACCAAATGGAAAGAAAACTTGGTTCGGATTGCAAAACATTTATCTATAGATATAACATTGTTCGAAACGGTAACGTTTGCCCATCAATTGTTTTTTACACAACAATATCGTGTTCCATCGATTATTTCGAGTGGAAAATGAAATTTCGTCGTGAATAAAAGTGCATGGAAAATCTTTTAAGAATACATCGTTTTGAACACGCAATTAGATCGAGCTCTTTCAATTGCTGTCGCTACCGCTCTTGTATTCGACAAACGTCTGCTCTACATAGAAAAGGAAAACGACATCCGCATTTGCCACGAGGAAAAATATCGAGTTGAAGAATTATCGTTAAAATGAAGGATAATCGAAAGCTCACCTCGTTAGTGCCCTCACAAAACATCACATTAACTACTCGGTTACTTCGCACATAGTTCTGCCATCGAAGCAAGAACAGATGAATCACAAATAGTAAGATGAGCTCAGCACGATATTCCTTGCGTATATACCTTTCTAGTTTCTACTTGTTTCTACTTCACTAGACCCATGACCAATCACGAAAACAATCTAGAAAAATGACATTCCACATTTTCTCGCCAGAGAGCGGTGCAAGCGACATAACCTTAGCAACAGAGATGCCAGATTCGGACGGCGCGCCGGATCCCAGTGCCCTGTATCGAAGGTGGTGGTGCCGTGTGCCGTCCAAAGAGTATGTGTTATCCCCACCAGTTACACCGATCTGGAATCACTAAAGAACAAAGACATCAGCGCCATCGATGGACCAACCCATAAACAAAGTTTGATCCCATATTATCAGTTCTCACTTCTCAGCAATTCTCACTTTTCAACGAGATGAGCGAGAGCAACCGAGCATGAGGAAGCGCGAGTGCTCAGCAGTCAGCAGCAGTCAGCAGTGTACAGGCCCTAATAATATTCTTGACGTTAATCATCTTGCGAATACAACAAATATAAATGGTTATGAATTGTATTCGCGAATGGATCGCGTAATTTTTCAACGTATTGCTTGAACCTTAGCCATATCAGTTGGTCAAAATCATTAAATAAACAATACAACAACAAAATAAGAAAATAGAGAAACTAAATTCTAATTAAACATGATACGAGAAGACAATACGTTATGGACCACTATTGGGGAACGTATATTAATAAATGTGGTTTCATATCCTATCGAATACGCTAAAGTTTTAATACAGGTAAAATATACACAGTCAATAAATTATCTGAAAAATCAAATTTCATCGGAAGCTTATCATTTTTATTTATAAAATAACAGATCGGACATGAACCGATTCCACCACGACCGACAACTAATTTATTTAGACGGCCGGCTTTAGCTTTGCCCAACGTTTTTCAGTACGGTAAGCGATCCTTTCCACGAAATACATACTTTAAATTATCTTTAATTAAACGTAGAATTTTCAGTTATTTCATGTTTCAGTATTTTTTGTAACTTTAGACCAGACTCTCTGAAAGGAAAATATTCGTAATGCACTGCAATTGTTCTCTCGTAATTGAAACAAAATATTTTTATTACTTTCATATTTTGCAGTTAAATACATAAAAAACGTAGATGGATATTCTGGGTGCTACCGTGGTTTGATACCAAAGTTATGTGCCCATACCATATGTGTCTTAGTTTCCGATGAAACGTCTTACAAACTTACGTGTATGTACGAGTCTAACAAAGAAAACGAAGAAAATTATATGAAAAAAAATTCCGAAGATGAAGGAGAAGACGGGTAATTATTTATGTCTCTGACATATCATCGTTATCAAAAGTTATAGTAATAAATATAAATGTATTACCATTATGCTTCTTTTAGTCAAAAGCACAAAAGTTACATATTTGAATTCATAAGAGATCTGATTAGTAAAACGACTGCAATTATAGTCAGCCATCCATTGAATGTTATCGCATTGAGAATGATAGCTCAATTTGTCGGCAAGGAAACAAAATACAAGTATATTATTTATTATGCCATGCAAGGTACATGTAATTATTTCTATATCTACTGTTTTTTCTTTATCTGTTAATAGTGGACTATTCACATCATTTGTGGAAGTATATAGAGAAAATGGAATCATGGGATATTATGCAGGATTAGTACCCCGCCTTATCGGAAACGCTATCGTATTAGTAATAGTTAGTTCTTCTACTTATGCCGTCGATAAGTATTTATCGACTGTCACAACTGAACATGACATCAAACCAATTATTTGTTCCACTATAAACGTAAATAAAATATTTAATTACAACACGCATAATATCTTCGATTCTCTTTTATACGAAAACTTGTAAAAAGAGAATTGACTATACAAATAAAAACGTGTAATATACAGTTGATATTTACAGTTTATAGCAACAACAATTACGTATCCATTTTTGGTAGTATCGCATTGTATGGCTGTTAATGACTGTGGGTATGTTGACTTAATGTGTGACTAATATTTATATTTCAGCAGAATTGAAATGAGTATTTATACAGGAAATTTTGTTGATTCAGATTAGTTGCTGGTCTTCCTCCGCACATGCCAATTTGGAATAGCTGGCTGGAATGTTGGGCTCATCTTTCAGCTGCCAATCAGTTAAAGAGGGGAAACAGTCTTTTATGGCGATATTATACAGGACCTTCAGTAATAATAAATGGCATAATGACACCTCTTTACAAATAATTTACATCTATGCAGTGTGTCACAGTAATAATATTGCATTAATTTGTATTTGAGAGACCAACAGTAAAATCAATTCCGTGCAACTTATATTCTGTCTGATAAATTTACCGATATAGCATACAATTGCATTTATATATTTCTTAAAATTGATTTTAATTATTGCTGTGCACTAAGTATCTATTATAAACTATTTTCTGTAGTTCTATACTGAAAAATGCATTTTGTATGGAGAATTGAGCATTTCTTTTTTTTTTATAGATAAATACAACTATAGAGAAGAAAAAGTTGATTAATTAGAGGGCTTAATAGTAACGCATATGTAGATACGATTAATTGCAAGACAGAAGTGGTATCTAAGTAAAGAACTCTGAATTAGGTTTTGACTCGCACGAGTCCTGTGCAAAAATATTCTTATTATTTATTATGTTGCAACAACGAAAGAAAATACAGAAATTACGAAACGTAAATCAGAGTTCTTTATTTAGATACTACATCTATCCTACATGCTAATTATATCTACATATAAACTTTTAATATAGTATATAATATAAAATAAGATCGCAGTGTATAGATAAACATTTAGTACATATACAAATATTACTACATACAATTTATTATTATTTCAGTTTCAATTCACATTTCTTCTCTATGCAACATTTAAACCGATATCCTTTAAAGCAAACAAAATAAATTAAATATTTTCTCTTATATGAAGGTTGATATTTACAGATTTTTATATAAATATGTTAATTTTGTCAATAACAAACATCAAACAATGATTTAATTATAACAGTAAAATCAACATCTACGTTCAAATTTCTACTGTTCTTAAGAGTCCTATAATTTGATATAAAGTAACATTTATATATTAATATATTTTGTATATATACATGTGTAGATAAATGTAAAACAAAGTATAAACAAAATTGAGTTATATATTCAAGCATAATTTAACACACACATTTTCATTTGATAATGAAAATTATTTTTGCAAACATATTAGATAATTATATGAAGTTAATAACTGATTAAATAAATTTGTGATAAATGTATCTATTATTGGTAGGATGCAAATTTCGCAATTACTTTCGAGTCAAAAAAATAAGTATTAATTGGGAAAGTTTGCAAAGCAGATTTATAGAAAGAATAGAACTCACAATCAAATGATAATAACAAAACATGAGACTTCTGAAAAGAAACAAAATTTTAATTCGTATTCTTTATTGTTTATTATTTCGATGGTTTCAATCATTTACAGCATGTTTTATCAGGCATCAAGAAGTTATACGAGTATTGCATTATTAGATTGTACCTGTCTTACTGAATATCCTACTAATGATACACAGAAGTCTATACTATATTGCGTATTTTTAATTTTTGTATAAAAAAAATATCCGCTTGAACTACAATATTACATATTACATAGACGTTCATCAGGTATTACATTTGAACTTCAATTTATCTATATAGTGCGACAAGACGAATGTGAATAATGAACAAAACGATCGACAAGTTATTTTTGACACATTTTTTTCTATTTTAAAGTCTATTCAAATAAGGAAATCTGTACTGAAAGCATGTGAATGTATGTAGTATTACTTCATGTTTGTCTTAATAAAGGCATTGCAATATTTTGCTAATAGCAATACGAAATTACTTTACCATATTCCAATCATTCCAATCTAAAACGAATTATCACCTGATATTACAAGAAACTTGAATTACTCGGCACAATATATATATTTTACATATTACAGTTATACCAGTTTGGACAATCACACGATACTTTTAGCTTCCTAAAGTCTAATTTTTTTGTCCTAGGCATTACTTTTGCTACAAAATCCATTATTTACACGTAAATAAAATTATGCTCCTCTTCATCCTGTTTCCTGTTATACAAATTCGTCCTACTATTAAAATCAATACTCCCTAATGTTATAGTATACGCATTCGTATAGAAATAAATCATAAAAAATGATCTTGACGAATTTAAAATAAAACCAAACTAATGGAGCATTTGTGTTGTTTATATTGCAAGATAATTTAATATGTAAGTGTAGTTTGTGTAAACGTGGCAACTAAAATGTCAAATGGATCATCTTAAATATTAACAAACTAGTGCATTTTTACAATTTTAATATGAAACAAAGGAATGTAGTTCTTTTAAAATAAATCGATATAATTTGTTTAATTTATATTAAGATTTTTTCAGACCTATACAATTCCATATTTTGTTTATAACTTTAAGAATTTATTTCATGTAAGTTCATGAAAACTTAATGTTATCCAAGCTCATACAAGGGTTACCATAGAACTGTACACTGCGTGTTTGATATCCTTTACAATGCAATAAAGATTCAAACCGTTAACATTTAATATTTATTTAACAAATATCACCCTTATATGTTATTAAATATAATAAGTAATTGCTGACAGGTTAATAGCCATAAGTTTTGTATTCTATTTATATACATACATAGAGGAATACTGTATTGTACGTCCAGGAATGTTTTACAGAACCAATGAATTCAGAAGCATATCGCAATTGTAATTACACTTATCTAAAGCATGTTTTTGTACATTTAAACAATAGATATGAAGCATATTAGAAGACTGTTCAATATTCACATTCCATGGCAAAGACTCGGTCAAATTCTTTGCAAACTTTTTATTTACGAATCTCTTTCGAATACTAACGAGTATAACGAAAGATTCCTTTTTCTTTAATATTATGTATGTACATACAATAGTAAATCTTTCATTGATCCTTATAAAAGAAAGAAAAACAAAACTTAAAATAAATAAAGTATTAATAGTACTGTGGCAGTATAATACTTAACATACTTGCAGAATGTAACTTTTTGGAGGATACGATCGTTATCTTATAATAACCTATCAATTACAATTTATAAGTTTTATCGTATCGATACCATATGGAATTATGTACCAATTCAATTGTTCCCAAAATAAGTAATTAACAAATTATGTAAACTACATGGTCTAATTTTCTTAGAATAATCGGCAATGTAAAAGTTCTACGCCGTTATCAATAATCTGCCAATTTAATAACAAATAATTTCAGATCTCATTTTATTTTAATTTTTTATGTATTCGTAATTACTTAAATGATAACTTTTTCTCAAAATAATTTTCTTCTATTTGTTGTATCATAGAAAGTATCTAGAATGCAAAATTAATTTTACTCATTAAATATTTCTAGAGTATGGAACTTTATGTATACTCGTTTATGACATACGCAGTACTTGTAGAAATTTTTAGAGAAATATACACAATATTGAAAATATAATAATGACTATTCAAAGGATTCTATATGCTTATAGTATTGTAACAAAAATATTGTTTTTAATTCTATATTTACTATGGAAAATTGACTCGTATTTGTATACTTGTAGAATAGCCAATTTTTGGTATATTCCAAAATATTTTGTATAACGTTTGTCTGATGGAGAGATTTAAAAACGCATACTTTACAGAAATTATCTATACATTATACTTAAAGTTTACATTCCTATTAATAAAGCTGTTTGCAATGCCTTATACATATATTAATATTTGTATATTTTAAAATTTCATTGTCTGAATATTTGAGTATGTTTTACTAAATATTACAATTAAGTTTAATACATAATTCGTTTTTATACTGCATAAAGTTCCATTATCTTAAAGTTTCGTATCGATCTATATCTTTGTATGATATAATTCGACACATGAAAAATATTATGCAGTAGTCTGCATAAAATGATTCGACGAGAATGATGGAAATAAGTTTATTATCGAAGATCTCGTTGATCGGGATCGTTGATTAGGAATAACAGAGTGAAAATTGTAATTCTCTATTACATATTTGTAAATTGTTTGTGTTTTACTTTAAACATAAATTAGGCCATAGAGAAAGTGTAGGAGTAATTTTCGTTAAACACGAATTGCTATAATACTTTTGAGACTAAATAGTACTCACAACATACACTGGTTTATACTTGAATAAGAAATATCATGATACATCATGTTTACTTTGATTCTACACGTGGGCCTTCGAAGAAGGGACAATCATACGTATGTGCACATTAATTTAATGAACATTGTTTATCATCGTACCTATTGTAATTACCATCAGTTCGCGATCAGTTTTCTGTGTATAATACAACGCAGATTTAGTTTTATTCACCTAAATCTGTGTTTAATACTAATTCTCAGAGTTGGGTGTTATTCAAATAAATCCTTATTTAGATAATTATTTCGATACAGCATTTTTATTTAAATAATTTATCCGGATAGTTGATGTTCGTTATTCGCAGTGTTCAACCATGACTTCTTAATAAAACGAAGACCGACAAATAAATACTTATTCGCTACGTAAATGAGAAAACAATTTGTGAAATATTCTACTTGTGGTATATATGCTGTAGGTGATTTTTCTCTAGTAGTTGTATATTTATGTAGTCACGTAGTACTTGTCCTACTCTTGTGTAATTTTTCATGTATTTTTTGTATGAAGTATAAAGGATTATTTTCTCACTTATGTAATATTTAACAAATAACATTTTATTCTAGACAAAACGTTACTCGTTATTATCTTTATCGATTATAGAAATAAAAATATGCTTAAACACTGCTAATTGTAATGTCATGAATTATTTTGTTTGCTCGTTAATTATATGCCTACCAAATGAACAGATTATTTTAAATCTAATTCAACTTCCGGAGTTTCTAATGAAAATGGTTTGAGACTCTCTACTATCGGTGTCTGATCGGGATCGACCCGTATACGGATCCGATTAGTTTCTAATGATCGTGGAAGTGTACGTGGAAGATCGTCTTTGTATGAGCCAGATATAGGTGAAGTATACGGTACATAAATTCGTACAACATCTGGACTCGGTTGATGAGGCGTAGCTCTGGGAGTAGGCAAACCACCGCTACCCGAGCTAGCATTAGAAATATTACTTTGAGTATCGAGACTATTGTCTAACGCTTGAGACCGTGTTGCCGAACTAAATACGGAAAGGTCGGCTGTCGAAGTAACAGATGTGTCTGCCAATGACCGGCGCGAGCCATTGGGAGAGGCCCCATCATCGAGACTTGGATCAAATGAGAATTTGCTTCCTGCACACATATTCAATTTTTATTATACTGTCATAGGATGTTGGACCAAACATGTTTTCTCAAAATAGTTCCATAGAGTGAGTGTACTACATTTTCGATTTAGAATTGCCTCTCTTTTCTTAAACGCGTTTCAAAACTACTTATACTATTTAAACGTTATCTTTATATGGGAATAATTTTACTATGGTTTCAATTGTAATTATTAATTATTTAGTATCTTCGTACTAAATCTCTTAAGAATAACGCGTGCGTTTCACAGAATGTCTATTGCATCTCATTTTTATTAGATTTTATACAAACACTATTAATAACATTAGAGGCATATACGGTTTCATCTTAACGCGGCTAAGCATTTTTAAAACCTGCCTATAGCGATTACAACATTTCAAAATCCGTTCTATAGAGTATCTCTGTATTATTCTGTCTAAGTAAATAATTGAGCAATATTATACATAATAGTTTGAATATCAGAATCTTAGTTTTAGAAAGTATCTTATAATCTAGTATTGTATATAACCATTATGTCAATCTTTGAATCTCTGTCTTTATTTTTCTCTGTGTTCATAAGAATACTCTCTCGTTTAGAATGTAGAAGGCAAGTATTTATATTCTCGTGTACTATGTTTTCACTGTATTGTAACTCACCGCCAAGACCACAACCCGTTGGTTCGACTGGTGTTGTACTTTCTCTACCATCGTCGACGAGCACTAAGTCTCTACGTTGCGTTATAGATTCACGCATTACGTGCTGTGCTTCGCTAAACTCTTCGGCTCGTCTCCCAACCTGAACACACAGAATCAAACTATGAAGCTCAAGTATATTTAATATAAAGTAATATGCATAACTATACGTTACCTTACTAGCAAATGTAGGTTCTTTGAATGTGCCAAATGGAGTTCTTGGTAACTCTTGCGGTAAAGGAGGACCGGGATAATCCAATTTAGCCCGTTTCAATTCTTCCATACTACGTTCCATAGTATTTATCACTGTATCATCATCGAAACAAAAGTCTTTCTCCAATTTAATTTGCAGATAATTACAAAATTCATCAAGACTTTCCATTGGCATAAGAAAACGCTTATGCATTTTCATGACTGTATATGCCATAGCAGGTAAAATACGATCACCGTCCAATAAAAATATATCCCAAATTCGAAGGCCAAGATTAACGGGTGTCTGTTCCAAGTGAATTATTACGTTTAGATATATAGATCCAACTTACAATTTTAAAACATAATTCGATTAGTTTAATTAAGACTCTTACCCTCTCTTGAAAAACAACAAAGAACCATTTTAAAGCATACAGAATAGAATCGCAACCGCATTTATCAAGTTTTCGCTTTAATTTTGGCAAAAATTTATTCATAATTTTGTCATGATGTTCTATAAAACGATTTAATTTCGGAAACCCGTCAACGTAAAATCCTAAAAGGAAATGTATCTGTTTAATTGTGGTCCAAAACTATCTTACTTAAAAATGTGTAAAACAGGCTCAGACCATGCATGGTGTACTTCTTATCGGCAAGTAACACGGAAAGACCCCAAAATGCATCTTCTTCGTCCATATATAACAAAAGTAATCCAGCTAATACAGACATTCCTTGACAATAACCCACTTCCATATTGTACATACTATATGCAGCCAGGACATAAAACATGGATCGTTGTTTTATGCTATACCTCTCCCTGTCGAACGTTAATAAAAATTTAATACTACAGATAAGTACAAACATATTTTCCATCTTGATATTTCAACCTTATACATTCTAATGAAATACATCTTGTATACCTATAATTGATATGATCCCTATATTGTCTAGCCACATCGGCATCGATCTGTCTTATTTCGGTAGACCATTGACGAGCAAGTTGTAACATTTCCTCGTATTTACCAGCTTGTTCTCTTTTCAAATTTTTAATTCCCAGAAGTAGCGCCCAAACTTGACCACGAAATCTATTAGGAATTCCTTTATATATTCTACGTCGTAACTTTTCTTTAGTCGAGGAACTGTCCCATTGTTTCGTCATCTTCTCCCATTTTTTTAACCTCTCTATTTCCACACGATGAGTCTTAATTTCGTTCGGGTCCGGCTTTTGCGGTAGACGTTTGTCGCTAAAATACACCCGTTGATATAACAAAAGGCGATAAAAGCAAGCAGATACTATAATTGTCGTTATATTAATTACTGTATGAATCCATATCTGTCCGTGGTATGATATACTTCGTAAGTAGGATCTTCCCATGGATCGATTTCTGCTCCATTTTCTCTACCACGGTCATAGCAGCTAAATATTCTATCTCGCTCAGCGGCAGACCGTTTCAATAATTCTTCCTCATTCATCCCCCGTGAGAATTCGCAACCAGGCTCTTACAAACATGCCGTCTCGTTAAGAAGAATCTATTTATGTTAGGCTGTTATCTACGGTAGAAATGAAATACATTAACGATACAACCAGGATGGAACAAACTTTTTTTGAATAGCACAAACAATAACGACAACACAACAAATCGTATTAAAAAATGACTACAATTTCTAGTGTAAAAAAAGGGGAAATTACCGAATAACTGTGTTGCAATGGAAAACTTGGTCAGGGATATCTTTACTTTATTTAATCTATACGCGAGAAGGAGGACTATAATTCTAAATATATTGTAAAACTTCCGTCGTTATAAAGTTCAGACCATCGCTACACTACGTATTGACAAGGAAGGTTATATACATTGAAATCAACCGATATCCTCGGTAAACGATCTTGACCTTACCACTAAGAAATAAAGTGCAAAACTATAGACACTGCATAGTTATTAGGGATTAACTAATTTCCTTCGTTTCATATTACATGTAAAATTGTTTCTTTGTAACAGTCATTCGTTTAGCAAAACTGCCGTCCATACATACCAGACACGCAACTTCAACTTCAAGCCGGATTCGGATGTTTCAATTCTCTTTCATGATCAGCGTTACCAACAGATCCATTGTAAATTCAAAACAAACAAGCTTACGAAATTCTCATACTTTTCTCGTTCACTTTTCCAAACTTAACTTGAAATTCTTAAGAACAATTAGCATTATTAAGGGTTATGCAGTTTCTATAGCTACAACAAATTTCAATATTACACTTTGTTTAAACATGTATCTATATTTTATTGAAAACAAACATTGCTTTTGATAACACCTCTTATGCTTATCGTCCAGTATCTCAAATATTAAAATACTTTTTCGAGTAGTGCACAATTTTTTGCATGACAAGTTAAAATCGTGATTAAGTAATGTCGATTTCTGTTATCGATGTATTCATGTAAAACAAAGGTAAGGTTAGGAATCTATTTGTGAATCGCTATCAACGCTTTGAGCCGCTCTGAGCTTATCAATTATTCGCTTCCAAACATGGCGACCGCTCCTTGATAACAGCTAATCACTGAACTACACTAGAAAAAGTTTTATTACCAGTAGTTTTATTACCATCGGTGGGAAAACGCCCAAAAGTTTCTTGTGAAAATAGTTCCCATTATTACTACTAGATGGCGCCACTAACTAAAGGGTCGATAATTATTATAATTATTGAAACAAATGTTTAAACAATATATTGAAATAATACATTGTAATGTTATAAAGCAAAGATTATGCATTTATGACAAATAAAGAATAATTGTTTAATAATTAGTGTACAAGTATTACGAATTACTTGTAGTAAGCGAGAAATGATTTAATACGCTTTCATACATTATTCGAGTATTATGTATGCAAATGATATTGGTAGGTTCGATGCATCATCATGTTTGAAATACGAACATCTGCTTGCACTTTGAGGGGCAGCTATAAAAATGGTCCTTATACAAAATTAATGTAATTTTGCACATTTGGAGAGCATAAGAAACATTGAGAAGCATGTGCGAATATGTTGAGACTTTGGGACAGGGACAAGGACAGGAACAGGAACGCGTCCTATGAAGTAAATTCCATTGTTCGAAGGTAACGACAGGTAACGGTAGTAGATACCTCCGCGCCAATCGTGTATCAGTAGATTCGGTTGATCCGGGCGAACCCTCGTTGCACGTTGATTGGTGCACTGGAACGAGCACCTTTTGCTATATAACAGGGCCACTTTCCTCGTGAAATCATTTGAAATCATTCCACAATCGTCGATTGAACAAATTGTTTCGTACAAGTGGTCACTTTCGAAAAGTGCTGCGACCATCGTCATGCCGCCAAAAGTTAGCGGTAAAGCTGTGAAGAAGGCCGGAAAGGCTCAGAAAAATATCAGCAAGGCCGATAAGAAGAAGAAAAGGAAGAGGAAGGAGAGCTACGCGATTTACATTTATAAAGTTCTTAAGCAAGTGCACCCCGATACTGGTGTATCTAGCAAAGCGATGAGCATCATGAATAGTTTCGTGAACGATGTCTTTGAACGTATCGCAGCGGAAGCCTCAAGACTGGCCCATTACAACAAACGTTCGACCATCACGTCTCGGGAAATTCAAACCGCTGTAAGACTACTTTTGCCTGGTGAATTAGCCAAGCACGCAGTTAGCGAGGGCACCAAGGCAGTTACAAAATACACCAGCTCGAAATAAGCGAAGGTAACTCGCTACTTGCTATCTTAAAACAAACGGTCCTTTTTAGGACCAACAAATATATAAATACGTTGGGAACATATCTATTCGAACATTTACTAAAAATTAAAATCTGTTTCATCGTTTGTACTGGCTGATCCTCTCGCTTGTAAACCCGAAAGAAAGTGCCGCCACAATAGAATAAAGTAGCCGAGGTCCTTTTTATGTCATCGCTAGTTCGACGACCGATGACTCCCGCAGCGAAGACGGTTATATGCGGTTGTATGCGTTTAAACGGGACGGTTTGTCTCATTATACACATTATCACGCATCAGCCGCCTTCGCTGGGGGGCTCACCGTCCTCGAACTAGCGGTGACATAAAAAATCACCTCGGTTACTTTTTTCTATTGTAGCGGCACTTCCTTTCGGGTCTACTAGCGAGAGGATCACCCTGTATTTGAAATGGCGGGATAAATAGTATCAGATATAGGATGAATAATAGTATTCAAAGTTATTCGTAATTCGGTTGAATTTTTTCTAGAAAGTCATTAGCAAGGATCTGTTAATTTAAATACACGGCGAATATATAAAATGTCTTTATTATCTTATAAAATAGTCTAAATAATAAAAAAGATGTGTTGCATTACAATTTCGATGCACTTTATTTTTATTAAGAGAAAAAAAACTAATATTGTATAATGTTTGTAAAAAATATTTGAACAAATACGGTTTCGCTATTTACATTTCTTATTACCTCTTGACAAGATTTCTTCACGGAATGACTTGGTTCGTCGTCTTTCAATCACCAATGATTTGTACAATTTTATAATACGTTATTCCGTTGTACGAACAGCTGAAACTTTTTTTTTACATACGATTTAGGACACTCTGAATCGACCTGAGTTTTGTTATTAATATTTGTCCATGGGGTTTGTTGTATAGCGTAGTTAAACACTTTGAGATTACATCTTGACTCTTGGTAATTATTTTACGTCTGTAACGAAATGAATTATTTAATATTTAATAAGGGTTCTGCGAAATGTGTCTTCCAGTATAAAAATTATATTACTTTCTTGCACATATCTTACCTGATAAAGTTGTTGGTGACATTTGAATGCGATATGAAATAATTAACCAAATTTGCCGTTGATTCTATTAAATGAAATTCGTTTCCTTCGTTTAACCATGTTCGAGTGTCTTTTCCAATCATTCTATAAATGAACGTTATACGTATACAAGTTACTTTATTCGTTAAATAAAGTAAACGAAATATATTTATTTGTTACTTTACGTGTTCTACTTACTTATAAATATCTAAAAGGTCTTCCATTGAAACTCCTAATTGTAAAAATCCGGATATAATCCTATCATTTGATACGTTTAATTTACACGCCTTTATTTCTAATTGCTTTATCAGAAAGTCTGAAAAATATTCATTTCATTTATTCTTATGGTAGTTTACCTTTCGTTGCGTAATAAACGAAACTTTCTCGACTGAAATTTTGTTGTAATCGTGTAAATCTTATTATTACCAACTGGGAAACAATGCGGTGATCCCGCATACTCCTGGCCAAGAGATATAATTTTGCTCATCAAGATAGCCATTCTATCTTCCGCAGTAGACGCATCTTTTAATTCTGGAAAGATATACGTTTAAAATACGGTCTTTATATTTTTAAAGAAAACAAAAAAATGAAGACACGAAATATAGTACGAATACCATTATTGATAATATTAGTCCAAATTTCTTGAATCAACATAGCGTCCTGGTGACCGGAACAGTGAATTATAGCTAACTTGCATTCCCATAATTGTAGAGGGTCCGCATATTTTTCGTACAACTATAATTATTACCACGAATTAATTACATACGCTCGATATATGATAACTAAAATTAATTAGTATAACTAAAATTACCTTTGTAATATCAAGCAAAGAGTTATTTAATGCTCTAAATGTCTCTTCGCTGAGTCGATCGCTTAAATGTTGATTGCAAACCGTATCCAATATTTGTTGTTGTATTCTAGCTACTTCTACTTTGTCTTCTAATTCGCGTAAGAAAATTCCAAGGTACGGAGCATATCCAGCCTGATCGCTTCGCATACAAACCACAGCTCTAGCTAAATATTCAACCCTCTGCGATAACGGTATACTTGATCTGGATAAAGAGCGAGACAGCTATTTTATGCCAATTGCGACACTTTGCGTTAGATCGTGTAAGGCGACACTGCTAGATACGTACTCTTTGGTCGCCAAGGAATCCAAAATTTTAGCAGCGGCTGCGTGATTCTTGTTTCTTTCGTAAAACTGCCAAAGCAAATCTGGCGCATTGACGCGTGTAAGATAAGCTTCCAAAGACGGTGCCGCTAGAGCAACAAGTTCTCCGTGAAGCCTCCGTTCTATCATCCAAGCATACACCGAAGCATGAAGAGTCTCACACGGGGAATGCAATGCATCATTTATGATGTCATGCAACTGAAAGTTCGATAAGTTCTATACGTTATCAACGAAAAAGAAGAATTTTTTAGAAAATAATTTAACGAAGAAAAGCATCTCACTATTTCTTTCGTTGGGGTGACGCTCATAGTTGAAGCGTTTTGAAGCGGTGGTCCAGGTTTACTAGGTATAGTCGGCGTCAACGGGCTAGAAATGCTTTGATTATAGAGATGTTCCAGTAGCGTGATGAATTCTTTATAAATCTCCGATCTATGTTGTAAATGAAAATTAAGTAGATAATTAGATAATTGACGATATCTCTATAACGATTATAAATACCTTTTCCTGTAAGCAAATTGACCCTCTTGATCTTCGATGGGTTCGTTATTATTGTAATAATGCAATGCGGCGTTATTAGGATCAACTCTTTCGGCACAGGTAAGGCACAACTCGAGTACGCCCGAATAAAATTGGCATGCCACGAATTGTTGACATACCGCGCTTAAATTCAATCTGGGAGCAACTTTTTTGCAAAGCTATGAATACGAATCAATATAAAATATGAATAATGTCACAGGGTCAAATATACCTTTAACGCCAAATTTACCTTTAAAGCAGATTGTAAGTAGCATTCCTTCTCTTCTGGGTTCGTACAACTTTTTGCTTTCAAAATTATTTCGTTAGCCTACAATGTACAAAATATCAAATCTGTAATTGTAAGTTTCTTAACCTAACAGCTATCATTTTTTCTTATACCTTAGAACAAACAGCATCCTCGTCTCTATATAAATTCGGGCAAACCTCTCTCAATTTTTGACTAACAACATCAACCGATGCATTATCACCGAGATAACTATGGAACATTAACAGTAATTAACGAAACCGTAATTTAATGTAATAGGTACATCGAGTCAACTTACCTATCTATAAGATGAATGATTAGCAACGAGGAGATTTCATGACCAATTAAAATTAAATCTCTAAATGTTGCTGTAAAAAATTGATTGATTTGATCCTACAATAAAATTTCCAGAACTATTAGTTTGACTGTTGAACTTGCAAATATTATAAAATTTGCAACGTACATATAAATAGGTGGTTTACCTTCGACAGACAATTTATGATGTTGTTTAAATGATTTTCACATAAAATTTTCCAAAGTTCTAAAACTTCACAAGCGTGAGTAATAAAAATTTTTAAAGCGGCTAAGGAATTTCTTTCTTCGACTATTGGTTCTTGAAAATGACTAGTTACGGTTGTATCAAACCCGTCAGTTATATTTCTGGTTGTATTAGGTCTGAAAATATAAAAGTTACATTATACGAACTATATATTTGATGGAGAAGTCATTTATGTAATACGTACTGCTTAGTAATATGAGTATTCCTTTTGAGAAACGATTTTAATGCTTGCAAGAGTCCTAAAATCCAAGTAACTTGCTCGGCTGAAATAGTACTGGAGATCTGAAATTATTCCATACACATGTAACTTAAAATACCAGTGAAAACAATATTTGACATACGATATTCCTGAATCTGAACTAATTTACCTGAGGTTTATTATTTACTTCTTGTTTAATGCACCGCATATTCCAAATGGGTCGAAGTATTCTTCCTACATATAAATACAAGCCATTGTGCTTCGCTGAGAACTGTTGTAGGGGGATGTCTGTATTGAGTCCTACGGAAGTGCGTGACCGAAAACCTTGGAATCTCAAATCGTAATTTGGAACTCTTGGTGTCGATGTACGTATATCTAGTAAATTCACGAGTATTATATGAATAAAAAAAAAAGAAGAAGAAAAAATAAGATTTATATATACAATGCATGTATACCTGCATTTATATTACCAAAGGTATTATGCATATTATCTATTCCAGGACCAATACCCGCCATTTGTTGACTACCATACAAAAAAAATGCTCTTGTTGCCCATTCCGCCAACTGTATATCATAAAACAAATGGTTATTTTTTTAACCAAAAAATTCTGTTAGACTCGGTGAGACTAAATTCTCGTAGGTCTAATTGTGAAAAGTACCTCAGCATTTTGCGAACTTTCAAGTGTGGCTAAAATCAGACAAGTTGCGCACGCTTGTTCTAGGGACTGCGATTGAAAGTATGCGCGAACCGCTTCCGTATCGGGTCCACGTTGTTCCAAAAGAAGTTGTTTCAGAATGTCCATTGGACGAACTTGTACAAAAACGATGGCGCCCTGCGATTAAGAATATAAAAGGCTGATAGAAGGGTGTGTCTAACGGATACGAAATACCGTAGTCAACTTATACCTGAGACGTTAGAAATATAAATTTTCGAGGAGCTTCCATATGCTGTCTTACAAGGAGAGGAGGCTCTCCTTGGGAGCTGCTTTGTTTTTCGATACGTATAGCTGGTTCTACAAGAATTTCTGACATAGCCCATACCGAACTATCAAGGGACAAAGGACTCTGAGTTTCGGCTAAATAGTTCGTAAATGGATAAGCATCGTTACTTAAACATAAAGCAGTTTCTGTATCTCCACCGCAAACAAGGATTAACGTTCCTGTAATAAAAATATTGTATAAATATTTACATAGATTTGAACATTCACTGGTCGTTCACCGAACATATATGCACCTTTTCTGTAATGGGCCATTTGTACTTTTCTTGGTCTCATTACAGTAGCGTTGGCAGCGTATCCTGGTGGTAATCTAACGTGTATTAATTGAAGACCTTGAGGTCTAGTTGTTGGATTAGCAACCGAAGTACAACTGAAGTAAAAACGTGTTCCGGTAGCTGCAACTACAACCAAGTTTAAATGTACGGATTCGGACTCGGTAATAGCTGATATGCTCACCAATGGTCGGAAGTTATTGCTATCGAGAGTTCTAAAATAAAAGAAATTTTAATTAATCGATGGCTGTACGTTATTCAAAATTATGTAACGTTTATACGTATACACGTACTTAACAACATGCACGGCATTTTGTACTAAACAAGCTTGCGATAAAGATGCGATTTTAGATGCACCATCGTTATCAATGTCCCAAACTGTAACTGTTCCCTTATCACCGAGGGTATATAAAATATTACGCGAATCATCCACTGAAATTTGTATTATTGCTTCTTCTTCTGATAAAGCTATAGTGACAAACGATGGTACTAGAAATGATAACGGACCTTCCGAATGGTTTATCTTTTTACATCGCTTTCCAAACCAACTGCTTTCCGCCTACGCAATAAATACATGGAAGAGTTAGCTATTAATTTTTAGTTTATCGTCGTCTTTGAATTCATACTTCTTTAAGTAATTTTACCTGATAATATATTTCGTAAAGCGAACCATTTCTACCGCCAAGGAAAATCCTACCGCTACTAGTATTCGCTATTGTTGTAATGCCGATACCATCTGTGGTGACTGTGAAAATTGGTTCGGGTACTAGTTGCATTTCCGACGATGTCCCTGAATCACAAGTTAACGAAATAAATACAAACTCTAAGAAAATATGACTTTAGAATGATAACGAAGTTGCGATACCTTCGCAATTTTCTGTTAATGTTACTCCAAGAATAGTTATTTCAACTGTGGTTGTGAGGATCAGTAAATATTTCACGTAACTTTGAAATACCCCAGATTTGGGTTTCACTAAACCTACGCTTATGATAGTTTCGTTTAATCCGTCAAAGTATGCAACATCTGTTCTAAAAATACATTATTATGCCAAACATTAACTATTTTGTATAATATATAGATGATACATGAAACTTTAGATAAATATTTACTCGTTTTCGTATGACCACACATATATATCGCTGTCGATAGTAAGCCATGCTTTCGAAATTTCAGTAAAAAGACCCATCATACAATGGCATTGCATATCTAAATAAACCATTAAGGAACTATATCTTATGTAAACGAAAAAAGAAAATATTCGAAAGGATACGGTTAAAGTGTTCCATTACTTCCGAAGGTAAAGAAATTTTACTGTGCAGCTTCATCTGATTTATATTCGAGAAACACATCGACATTCCATTTAAATTAGGGTAATCATGATCGTCGAGACCGCTAACAGTTGGTCCACCTACAAAACAATGTACACGTATAAACCTCAAAAATCAATATACATAAGTATTAATGTAATGTAATGTAATATAAAATAAACAAATGATTTTTTACCTTGTACATTATATCGCATAAGATTAATTAAAGAAGGAAAATTGCTGTCTGAGGTAATATGAGCATCGACTACTTTTCCTGCCATTTCCAGAGCATCTAAATATATTTTACGTGGTTCCATTTCTGTGAGAGTCATATTTGATCTATGTAAAAGAAGATTAATTAGACTATTATTTATTGATATCGATATAATAAATACATATGCAAGTACCACAAGTATTAGATTTAATTCTAACGTAAAATATAAAAACTGAATCTCAAGAAACATGTATAATAAACACAAATGTTATCCTTTGCGTCATTTTATATTAAAAATAGAAAATTGAAACATTCGATACGTCTAACGTAAACTGTTACACAATTATTATTAATTTAGTAATCGGTCCTTTCATTCCTACTTATAACAATTCATTGATGACACTTTCATTTTTTAACGTTTTCATTCAAAAACCACGATTAGAGGTTAGACTTGTTTATACAAGTAAAACTAAAATAATATTAAAAATAATACAGTAACGTAAGTATGTGCAGAAGTATAATAATGCTGTACATTTAAAAATCTCCGTACTCGGATTAAAAAACACTTACAACAATTTATTATTGTACTTTCACGCTATTACTGTCATAAAACGTTTCACGAGGTTTGTGCCGCTCGCGCCAACAGATAAATTTCATGCATATACATTACTGCGACTGCGCAAAATCGCAGAGTTTCATTGGTTCCGATTTATCTGGTAGGTAAGAATGGATTATTTAAATTTAAATCGAGACCTATATGCCACATGCCACTTAAATAATATCGCTGTACTTATTATTTTTAGAGATGAAGAATGTGCGATGACTAACCTTTGGCTCGTACTAAAATTTATCTGAAATTTATTTTTCCAGTAAAACAGGAAACATTATTGTAATAAGCACAGGTCGCCATCTACCACGATACATCCAAGTTTGTTAAACCAATGACCACCTAACTTTCTCGTGTATTGCCATCTAGTAACAAGACTAGAATTCACTGGTTTGAATTTAAAAAACAAACCCAAAACAAAATCAGACCAGACGTATGATATAAATATAAACTATTAAAACAGTGCTATCAGATTTGGACATAGTACGATAGGATTACTTTCTTGACATCCAATTCGTTTATATTATCTTATATTCGATCAACAATGACGTATTTTTTAATATTTCTCGTTCAATTAATTTCCCTTACTTATACTGGTAGGATAATTCATTTCAATATTTTAACATATTCTTAGTTGCGTTATTTTAGGTGATGTATCGAATGCTGTGCAAAATCTATATTGCGAACTTGGGTTGAACAATGATAATTTGTGTCCTGTCGACGGTGGGTGGACTTCTTGGAATCTGTGGGGATCCTGTTCTGGAAAATGTGGATTTAAAGGCAAAAGGACCAGATACCGTACTTGTAATAATCCGCTACCTTCTAAAAATGGTGGTCCCTGCATCGGTCCAAGTTATCAAATCGAGAGCTGTGAAATTACTGGTACAATTCAAAAGCTCTTCTACAAATCAATGTATCTTTATAAACATTATGCTTAAATAGCTTTTATTTAGGATGTACGATGAACGATTATGAATATGCCGTTCGTAATCATTCCATACGGAAAGGAGAAATGAAAATTGTAAAGGAGATTCATAAACGGTTACCTGCTCTGATCGAACTGTGTTTCTCTATTGATTGTACATTCTTCCTTGTAAAGAAAATTCTTGGAAGTAACGCGGTAGGAACTATATCTGTATTTATTCTTCACCTGTTGCTGAATTCTTAACTACTAAAAAAAGAATTTAATGATTTTTTTGTACAAAGATGCATTATTGGAATGCTATGAACTGCGTCAAGTACGATGTCGGATGTCCAAGTAAAGAAGCTTAGATAAAACTATGTATATGTGTATTATGATTGTGCTTTGTACAAACAGCAAACAATTTTGTTTAGGACACGGAGGCTGGAGTAGCTGGGGAGCTTGGTCATCGTGCAGTGCCAATTGCGGTAGAGGTCAAAAGTATCGTACGCGAACCTGTGACAGTCCTATACCATCGCGTACTGAGTTAACGTGTGTCGGTCCAGCTTTCGAATTGAAAAGCTGCATAGGATTCGATTGCAAGAAACACTCGAGTACTTTGAATGTACACGCATTCGTAGCATGTGCCTTGTATCGTTAATTGATATTATCGGTTAATAGTGGGAACATGGACTAATTGGAGTAAATGGAGCATGTGTAACGTACAATGCGGTAATGGTATTCAAATACGAAAACGTTCGTGTTCAGGAATACAGAAAACACAGGACACCTCGTGCGAAGGTTCAACTAGAGATATAAAAGGTTGCAGTATTAAGAATTGTTCCGGTAAGACACAGTTTACTTTACAATAGAGTCCTAAGTCTGAACATACCATATACAATATGATTGTTTATAACTCTCTATTAGTAAACGGTATGTGGTCCTCGTGGACAGTTTGGACATTCTGTTCTTCGAGTTGTGGTATAGGTACGCAATTCAGAAACAGAATGTGTAGCAATCCTTCGCCAAGCGGCAATGGCATATCCTGTTTTGGCTCTGCTTCTGAAATTCGTCAGTGTTTTAATAAACCATGTATAGGTATATTAGAGATTTCGTTAATGTTATCGATAATACGATTAATATTGTCATCGTTTTAATTTTATTTAATTTAAAAGTGAAATCGCACGAAGTAGCACATTTCACAGAAAGAAGTAGTCTTCTTTATACTATAAACGGAAAATCTTCACGGTTGCTTCATATGTATTTGAGATTTTTACCATTGGCACCATTTGGAGTGCTCGTTTATCGAACTGAAAATAATTGTAAAGGATCAATGTGCGATTTTGTGAAACTGTCTTTACAGAATGGAAAAATAGTGCTACTATCTGAAATTTCTGGCTGTACATTGGGTTTAGTTTACGAAGACAAACTAGAAGTACGATAACGAGTTCTTTTTTTTTGTATATTGATAGTTTAATAATTGAAACAAATTATTGTTTTTAGATTGGAAAGTGGCATATGATATTAGCTGCAATATATGGAACGCGTGGTGTTTTAAGCGTTAACGATGGTCTTCATAAAATTTCTACATTTTCGTGTATTCCGACATTATATAATTTAGATCATACAATGAAAGTAGGAGAAGGATTCCGAGGTCAAATTCAAGAAATAGCCATTAATTTCGCGCCGATTCAACTCCGTGTGCCCAAAGTTGCCCTAATTAATTTTTTAAGAGTATAGTCGATTCTAAATGATGTAATATTTTTAAAAGACGAAATATCATTTAGGAGGAATACAATCAAAAGCACGCAAGCGTTCCTTCCGTTAGTAATAACGTACAATATTCAATGGGAGATGACGAAGAAGGTTTCATTTATGTTAGTTTAACAGAATCAATTGCTGCACCGTGTCCAAAGAATATGGAATTTTGGCAAGTAAGAATATTTGTGTTTAATCCTTTACGCAAAGTTGCGCGAACTGTTAAATCCTATTACGCGATTATAATTTAGATCACATTTGCAATAAAAGCAGAAAATACAAATGGTATTGTAGCAATTATACCAGACGATACCTTGAACAAGTATATCTTACTACTGTTAGAAGAAGGAAAAGTAAAACTTAAATTTCATCAGGGAGCAATTCATGTCTCAGCTGAGAGTACAGAACATATTTTGATAGGAGAGTGGTTCGAGGTAGTGGTGGTTCAAGTTGGTAGAAATCTATACATGCAAATTAATGGAAATGAAAAAATATATATACCGTCGATTTCGGAAAAAATGATTACAACTGCGAGTAACATAATCATAGGTGCTATACGTGACGAAATTAGGGTAAATAACATGTGGAAGGCCTATTATTCTCATGTTTGCGACAATGTCTTTTTCTTTGCAATAGGAAAAAACATGTCCTAAATGTATAGAAATACCACAAATGAGTTTTATTCTTGGATACCTTAATGTAGATGGGTATGATGTAGATCTTCTATCATTACCAGTTTTAGACACGTCGAGTAAACGTTTTGCGAGCCGCACTATTAGTATATCTGGTAGTAATTATTAATACATTAGCTTAGTAATAATAATAATTATTATTATTAAACGCTACACCTGCCATACTTTCGAAACATAATTTTTTAAGTTTTTAGACTATTATGAAGAAATGTCGTTACTATTAGGACAACAGCTCAAGATATCGTGCTTCTACGATACAATTCCTCGTGAAAAGGAAATGCATACATTTCCTAAAAAAACATATACTACATGGTTATTAATGGATAAATTATTGCTATTTTATGGAAAGAAGTAAACTCTTTGCATATTTTACAATTTTTTTTGCAAACGTTCTTTTTTTTTTGTAATTATTTATCTTTTATCGAATAGCGACTTTTTCGACCTGAAGGACGATAATCGTGTCAGTACTATTAGTATTGCAAGTTACAAGAGCCGTGACGAAATTGAAAATTTTTATTCGTGTTATATTACTCGTTATAAAAATAAATCGTTCAAAGGTACAGGTCAAGCTCTCTTCACTTTCGGAATTACTGTGATAGATCGAAATAAAGGTGGTACCATTTCATTTACTCTTGAATATCTTGTTTTAATTATGTTCCATAAAAGAAAATGTTAAACTTTTAATTATAGAATTGGAAAATGAATTCTGGAAAGAATGGTGTTTCGTTTGTGGAGTCACAATTACATGTTTTATAATCATGACGGCTTGGTTATTATTAGAAATATTACTTGATGCTCGAAATGGGTAAAGTATTAATTTTATAGAAATACAAATTATGTGTCATTGAATTAAATTATACGATTATTTTTTTAGACATGGTTTTTGTAGACTACCACAAATATTTAACAATGAATCTACTTCTATCATACACTTTGTTCAGTCTAAGGATGGAATAGTATTACTTGGTAGTCGACAAGCTGCAAATGAAATTACATCAGGGGTTACAGAAGATAATTTAATTTTTTATCGAGCATACGAAAAGGGAAATGATGCTTATTAAAATTAATTTTTATTTATAGTTTTCAATTCATTCAACAGTAAATATAATCACGCTTATTAACAATACATTTAAAAAAGCAATGTCAACGTTCTCTCAGTCATATGAATATGAGATAATATGATTTTAGTAGAAAAATATTTATGACAACACAAATTAAAATTTAAAAAATATATTTATATAAAGCTTGCATTTACAATTAGATACGATACAACAGAGCATTTCATATGCACAGAATAAATGCTGTTTTACAATAAAATATATTGAGCAAGTATTCTCGTTGATATAACATTCAAGTTTATAAAATAGTGAATCGATGAAATAAATAAAATATAGTTTTGCATCTCGTGATACTTACGTTAGTTATGGGTGTATAATTACTCAACTAATATTTTCCCAAGATTCACCGCTACTGCTATTAGTCACGGAGGAATGTCTCGTTAACTGAGGAAGTTCAAAATGCCATTTTGAATCTTCGTTAATGCAAAATCCATTGGCTATTTCGTAATTCTTCAATGGCGGTCTTGCCTTAATACCTAACGTTGTAGGTCTATTGTTAGGATTTTCATCCAACATCATTTTTAATAAATCATACTAAAAAGATAATAATTAATGTAATTTAATGAAGTTACATCGAGATAAATACATACTCTTGTTTTCTTACTTCGGCTGGGTGGTCGGTGTCGAAGTTGTTTGGAAACACTGACTTTCTCAAATGTAAAAGGGCGGTTATTCTCTCCATTTCGGTAACAAATGGAATCAGAAGTTCAAAAAATATGATTCCTAAGGAATATATATCGACTTTGTAATTGTAGCCTCGTCCTTTCATTTGCTCAGGAGACATATAAAGATGAGTACCCACATACGCGGTATGCGAACTATTCTTTAGAGTAATGTTTTCTTTCTGCGTAGGAGTACGAACTTCGTCGTACCCTTCTGTCATCGCGGTTACAAGACCAAAATCACCAACTTTTATTTTATCATCGAAAGAAAAGAATATATTCGAGGGCTAAAATTCAAAAGTTACACGTGAGAAGTGAAAACTTTTAGTTTTTACAATGTAAAATAAAATTGTAATTTCACGTATTACCTTTAAATCACGATGAATAAGCCCTTGCAAATGAACATACTCCACGGCTTCAACTATTTGCTGAAATATATTCAATACACGACGATAATCTTGCATCGATTGATTTTTTAGCCAATCTCTGAGACTTAGCCTTTGGCACAACTGCATCTGTATATAAAGGAACATTTTCGGAGACCGACGTGTATTCGGCTTGTTATTCAAATCTAAAGAAAATGATCTTTGGCGTTTCCTGTTTTCATCTTTTTTTGAATGTCTAGTATCCGTGTGTTCGAATATGATACTTTCAGAGTGTATATGGTTATCGATTTTAGATAGCATTTTATTAGTTACATTATTCGAATACGATACATTCGAACTTTCGTTACTGCAATTATCAATGCCGATTATATCTTCATATAGACCCATTGAATGAGATTTTTCAAAGACGATATAGGAATCTTCATCCATATCGCAATGATTCAATGCGTCGTAAGCTTCGCACGCACTCTCTACCGACGATTGATCAGTTTGAGAAAGATTGATGCAAACTGAATCAGTAACTTTCATTTCAACATTAGTAGCGTCCGAAGGAAATTCTGTTGGTAATCTTAACTGGTTCAGCCATTTCGGATCATGTTTTTCTTGCCATCCTGCGGGCGGACATTCTAACCATGCATTGAAATATCTCACAATGTTCTGATGGTCCAATTTGGCTAATGCCTTTACTTCTCGCATTACACGCTCTCTCGAAGATTGGCTGTAAATCGAACAAAGTGATCGAGAAACTTAAAATTGTTGTATTCGAAAATAGTTAAATTTATTCGAACTTTTAACGAACCTATTCGATAGAGCAATTCTTTTAATAGCGTAATTACAATCATCTATTTTATTTTTTGCTTCGAAAACAACACCATAACCTCCTTTTCCTAAACAATCCACTGGCTCAAAATCTGTGAGGTAACGCGATGTAAAATTATCAATATTTTCTTTGTCACTGCTTATCTGGGGACTATTTTTATTTGTCTCTATATGCCTCTCCACTATTAAAGGCTGGAAAAAACAAATAATTTTAATCTATACGGGTATAAGTTTATTTTATCATATAAATTATGTATAATATACTTTACCGGAAGTACTGCATCTTTAGCAACTGTAGTAGCATTTAATAGACGTTGCGTTAACACAAAGTTAAGTAGAAAAGCAGTAGTAATTGAAATAATGAAAACTTCCTTCCTGTTAAAAATAATTTTCTATTAAAGATTAGTATTTTGTCTTTTTTCTTAATTTTACATACCACCAATACCACAATGAAACGATTATAACTTGAACCGGTGTCTCGTCATCTTTGCTATGAGTACCATTCGATGTAATTAGTTTTTGCTCTTCTCTTGCGAGCGTTGAATTTGAATTTGTACGATTGCACTGTTTGTTGTTATCTAATTGTAATTGATCCTCTGAAAACAGGTAAAACCCATTTCCTGTAAACAAAAATTTATATATCGAAACAAATCATTGTTAATACAAAAAATACTCCACTTGTTTATTATGAAATATAAAAATAATCGATCCGTGACATTTTTATACCGTTTACATATTCGGAATTATACAAAACTGACAATGCAGTGGTACTTTGCGTATCGTTTACTTCAGGTAAAATATCATTATCATCGTTACTGTTTTTCGGACCTGGAAGAGCCTTTATATCTGCGGTAGTAACTGGAATAAGTGGTATTTTATTATAATTTCATATAAAATACTAAATAAAAAATGTTTATTTACTTTTGCAAAAACTTTCATACCACTAGCAGGATAAGGCTGCCATGGATATTTTGAATGCTGTGTATACAGTGGTAATGCTTCTAACGATTTGTGCAGTGCCACATTTTCTTGTATGTACAACTGGCGATCATGCATACCCAAATAAATGCCCGGGCTTGTTGAAAATTCTGTTTCAGGAAACCATGGCATACTATCAAATAAATTAATTTCCTTCAAATTATTATGCTTATCGTTTTTATCCGCATCTTCACGCCATATGGTAATGATTGGAGAATCAAACTAGCAAGATGTAAATACAATCAATATAATGTAGAGGTTGGATAAAATGTATTCATTCTATATGTAATCGAAACCAACCTTGTATTGCCACAATTTTACAGTAGGATTGTTTCTATTGATAGCCCAGATTAATCCATCGGGAATGACAACTTTAATTTCAATATCTAAAACTTGATCTTCAGCTTTGTTTCGACAATAATTATTAGAATTAGAGACCGATACTAAATTATGCTGTCCAACACTGAAGTTCCACCTATTTAAATATAAGTTCTTTAAATATTACCTTGGTCTTATTAACGATAGCCTCAAAGTTTCAAACTACGCGACATTACAACTTACCTTTCGATGCCGGTACGCGGTTCAACAGCTCTTACCGTTTGTTGAAATCGTTGAATGATAAGCACGTCTTGTTCGATATACGATTCTCCTCTCGTATTATTAGTACAACCATTTATTCCACACTCGTATAATACTTTGCCTGTTGTACTTGAAACACCTGTTAGGAAAACAGTCCTGTCATTCGTATATCTATAAATAATTTTCAATACGAAATGTGTCGTATAAAATATACATTTAAAAATATTTACCATACGATTTCACTTCTCTGCCACCAGAAAATACTAAGTTGTCGGAATACCGAAAAGATGAATCTAATAACTGTACAGCAGATATCGGTATTGCTTCTAAATTTTCCCCATCAAATTTGTATAATCCACCTCTCAAAGATGGTATCAAACGAACCCACTGTCCATTATCGTTCAACTACAAAGAATGATCGGGGTACTTTAATGTTGGTTATCAACTAATTTAACATAATTTTTCTAATTTGATAACAGCTGGTTAATAGTCCTTGCAATAGTTGCTTCTTAACATTTAATGTTCACATACTTCTCTGCGATGAATACTCGATGACAGCATAGGTCCTCCATTCAAATCTAAGGTCCATTGTTTCTTTCCTAAATCATTAGCATCTAAAGCAGATATTTTTCCATCTAATGTGCTCACAAATAATAAACTGAAAAAAAAAATACATAACGTGTTTCAGAAAATTCTAAATACAATACTCTCCTTATTTACCTAATTTCAATCATAGTTAAATAGAGACAGAGGAAAACACCGAATAAGACAATAACTTATTAAAATACTTTTAACGATAACGAAACATTTCACGTTATATAATTTGTATAATTTTAGCTTTTTTTTTTATTTAAATCGTCGTACTTTTTCTTTCATACAAATAATACTTGTTAGGCGATTCTTAGCGAGAAATTATGTAAATAATAATCGATCGAAATAAACAAGACATGCTCAGACTAAAGTATCAATAGTTGAATCTAAATAAGATTAAATCAAAGTAACCATTTATTATTTACCTGCGCGAAGATTTTCGTTCGCAAGACGTCAATTGATTTGTATCATCGCTGTCAATCAGCGGGAATATGAATAAAAGCATATACAACAAAAGAAACCATATTCGTTTCCAAAAATGCGCGTTAGACATTTTCTAAGTGCGGAACGATTGATTACTTAAATACTTCATTTTGTTGGGACGTTTACGTGGAATAACGCAGACGACATTTTATCCCGATATTTCATTAAAATACGATAGATATTGGTCAATTGAGGTCCACCGATGAACCATGGTAAGCTCTGATAACAACAAATATAAATTCTAGCGCCATCTCGTAAAGACTATATTGTATAGTTGACTGTTACAACTGTACGTAACACGTAGTCGCGTATGATACAGTCTTCATGGATACAGTTCAACTAAGAACAGACACATTTGTAGTCATTACATTTCATGTTTCACAATAAATAAATTTATTGTTACCGTTCAGTGACATTCTCAGTTTCATCTGAAATAACGTTGAAACATTTTCTTCGATAGTTTTTAACTATAAACTAATCTTTTTACGTAGCTGAAAAGTAGATAACAACATTTTCGCTAAGGAAAAAGTTGTTTCAAATCATCTCCCGAATCACCTATTTCAAGGTGTTACAACATTTTTGGGACACCCTGTATATAAGTTATGTAATTTTTATATAATTTTGTCATATTCAGTCTCATATGATATCTGTTACAGATGAACGTACGAAGCAATGTAAATTATAAATAAATAAAAATGAATTGTTATCTAGTGATCTAGTTGAATCTAGTGATTTTAGAATCGGTTGGTAATTGCTATGCACAGCCATCTAGTTGAGGGTTCGGAAAACGTGACCACACGTCGTCCAATTATTATACTTTTCTACGCTACCGAAGTTTGCCAGATGGAAGCAGTGAAGTGTCGTATAAAGAATACCTTTGTCGATTTTATCAAACGAATTCTTCGAGGTAAGGGATGAACGACGTGAAAGTGTAGAATTTCGCTACGAAATCACGGTGAATTTTATGCCAATTGTCGACAGGCGAGCAAAAGTTTTTCTCTATTTTTTTTTTTCTACAAATTGTCGCGATAATATCTGTCCTTTCCTCCAGCCATACCTGAAAGTACAATAATAGACTTGGCTGGAACCTGCAGCCTGATTAAATAAATAGTATTGTCTATCTCCCGAAGTGCTCTACCAGCAGCAGTAACCCAACTACCTTTCAGCTCGGCACAAATAGATTCAATCAAATCCAACGAAACTTTTTGCCGTTTTATTAAGAGTTCCAAGACACATAACCTTGTTAACTGCGTGCAAGTGTTTGTTCGCAGTTTAATTTTGATTGTAAGGTACTCTTATTTTATCAGCTAAGTAGTCTTTTAGCTAATAAATTACACAGAAATGTTTTGTTTCAACGAAAATTGATTCGTCTAATCGATCATGCTATTATGATTAATATCATTCGTTATGTTAACAAATTTTTTTTTAATTTTATTTACTTTTACCGTCTTAAGATATTTTATAAATCGAACAAATGTTGAATGTGACATTCTTTTATTCCAATGAAAATATACAGTGTTATAAACCATAACGCAGCTGTTCAGACAAGTTAATTTTCAAAGGTTGTATCATTTTGATTCACAGCGCAAAAAATATGGAGGGTCAACAATTTTGTTTGCGGTGGCACAATTTTCAAAACACATTGTTGAGCTCTCTTCCTAAACTGCTCGACGGTGGCTATTTAACAGATGTCACATTGAGCGCCGGCGGTAGACATATACACGCGCATAAAATTATACTTTCAGCTTGCAGTTACTATTTTAAAGAATTATTTAAGGTATCGACCGCACAATTTTCTAAATTATTAAACGCATTTTACTGATATTGTCACCAATGAGATTTTAAATGATTCGACTATTGTATTATATCGATGAAAATAAATTTTTAGGATTTAAGTTCTTTGCAACATCCTGTAATCGTATTACCAGGCATGGAATATGCGAATTTATGCGCATTAGTTACATTTATGTATAACGGCGAAGTGAATATTTATCAAGAACAATTACCTGCGCTTTTGGCTATGGCTGATACTCTGCATATTCGTGGCCTAGCTGACATTGCCGGGGTAAGGAAATTCATCTATGTTTTCATTAATATAGTAAACGTACAAAGCAGCAATTGCGCAAAATATTTTTGACTGGTAAGTTCGCATCATAGTTAACGATACTTTAGGATTCTAATATCTTATTATTTTGTTTGAATGAGTATTTTTTTATTCTTGGAATACAGTAAGTCCTCGACTTATGTGGTTAATTCGTTACAGAGTTTTCTGTGTCAGCTGAGTCGTACAAATTTAATTTGGAAAAAGCTTAAAACAAAAGTAAGGCATCGAGAAAAATTAACATAAGAATAAAAATGTAATAACATTGTTTACAAGATGACAGGGACATAAGAAGGAGCACAACTGTATAACTCGAGGACTCATTGTACTATACTTTTGTCTGTTATTTTTTCTACAACTGTTCTACCAAACCTCTTGTTTTAATGCTTTGCTCATCAAAAGCATGATTGCGTTTCAAGTACAAATACTATGCGATTAACTTTCTACAAAGTTCGGAAGAACGTAATACAGATTAAAATAAAACGTAATCGTTCACTTTTAGTCGTGAAAAAATCTTATTTTAAAATTTAGCGGCATTAATTTCGAAGCAATAATTGCATCGTATTGTAGCAACAGGTAATCGGTATTATTCGATAAATTATTATTCCTTGTCTAACAAAGCTTGCCTTGGTGTGAATTGTATAAAACATAAGTAACAAAGCATGTATTTTCTTCAGTGCCATATATAAACATTAGCGATTCCTTCCTGGTTACTTCCTTACGTAACATATTCTCCAGAATTATAAATACGTTTTATGTTGACAAAATCACACTTTCATTGTGCAGTTCGCAGTAATCATAGTAATATTAATGTACCTTGTTAATTGAATTTAACAAAGTATTTGGATTTCCATATTTTATAGAATAAAATTTATGCTTATCTTTTTTCTGGATTACATTTATAGTACATTATTTCGTTACTTATCGCATTTCCCACGATATATTCATACATTGCATGCAAAACATTAAACAATTAAATGTGTTGAAAGATGCTCCAATATTAAATATTACTTCCTTAATAGAGTATCATAAGAAAGTAATATCTAAAACAAATTACATATTCGCTTCTTCCTTTCTTAATCTTTATATTACCCTATGATCGTGTTGTTTTGTTCAGGTCACTTAAATACATTCACTGTCGTTCCTCAAGAAGTACCTCACGAAGGAATTACCTACTACACATATTATGTTCATGCGTGCATCGAAGGAACGATAATGAATATAAACGATATCCACGAGATCAAGGTCGTTGTGTGTGTTGCAACTAAATGCAAGTGGATGCATCCCATGGAACCTTTCCCCATAGAATGAGTTTACAGGTATATCTAAAATAGCTTTTTCCAAGAATCTCTACACGAACTAAACCAAACTTTCGGTAGATATTTTAGAACGATCAACTCGTTTTTTTACATATGTACTTTGCATTACAATAATGCTTAATACTTTAGTCAAGAGTGGCTATAACAAATATTTAGAATTGATGTATAAATATTTAACAGTCTTATTTTTATTAAAAGGAAAGAGAAAAGCAGTGCATGAATAATTTTTACACAGAATAACATACTAGTATAAGACACACCATAAAAATAAATGATAAAAATGATAAAACTGTAGTTTAAATTTGATTATTTTCAAGAATTAGTATATTAGAATTATTATGGAACATACGATACTCTCGAAACTTTAGGGATAAAACTCTGCCGATATTTGTTTAACACTAAACAAAATGTTTAACGATCTTCGAGGCTAGGTAGAACAGATAATTTGATACTCTTCGGTGCCTATCGTAAAAATAAAAGCTGAAACGTGTGAGAGTGAAGAGAATCGTAGCCAATATTCGAGTCTGAAAATTAAATGTTTCGTGTTTGGAAAATTATAATTTGCTTCCTTCCTTCGTTTACAGAAAAATTCGAGACACGACAATGGTTTATACGTCCAAACACCATCGACGCAATTACAAGAGAAAACATTACCCGAAGCACCGATAAAGAAAGAAAATAAAGACAGTGTCACGAGCGGAGAGTCCTTAGAAACAGTTTTGGCAACAGATGTAACGGAAAATATAGAAGAACCATTTAACGATCAAGAAAGTATATCGTACTGCGTGAAGACCAAGCCTTATTACTCCATTAATGCAAAACTAAATCAAAGAGAAAAAGTCAGTATTCCTTCTGTTAATACTTCGCCCAACAAGTACGCCGAGCAAGGATATTCGGATAGCGGAATGGATGAAGGTACACCAATTTTAGAAGATCAAATTACTCCGGTAGAAGAAACAAAACCACCACCTGTTTGGGACACAAATTTCAAATTTCTTACTAGTTCCGTGGCCGGAAGAACTTCACAAAATTACAATAAATCCAGTGTCACTTGCCTTATCTGTGGAAAACAATTAAGTAATCAATATAATTTGCGGGTACATATGGAAACTCATAGTAATAGTTCGTATAGCTGTACGGCCTGTTCGCACGTATCAAGATCGCGAGACGCACTCCGGAAACACGTTTCGTATAGACATCCAGTGGCTTCGCCACAAAAACGTTCGCGATATAATACACCCAAACCCTAATAGTTATTATTTGCATAGACGAATATCTTGTATTAATTCACGCCCTTATTTTAGGTTACCTAATTTGTCTAAAAAGTTAACGTTGTTATTCAAGTCGATTATTAACTTAAAAATTGAGAATTAAAATTAAAGGTTAGGAAATGAATTTTCTGATTTTTATTATTTATTGCTCTTTTAAGTACCGGATTTTCAATTGAGAAAAGGTCAAATCGTTATGAAAGTATTTCGATTTTTATTGTTAAGTTTTTAAAGCGCTTCCTTATTTAAATTACACGCTTCGTGTAATTACACTTCAGTCACATTATCATAATTTAGTTGGAACAATGTCCAATATAGCGTTGTTAAGTACAATGAATTACAAAAAAAAAAGAAAAAAAAAAGAGAAGCAATATAAAGACTACCCGATTTATATAATCCCTCAACTGCGTTTCCATGGAAAAGGTAAACGTTGCTGTTGAATATTTTATTAAACGAGTGAATTTAGGAGGCGATTCTATAAAAACTTATGTACCTCATCTTTTTAAGAGACATTCAGTACTAGACTGATTAAGAATAAGTCAAATTATAGTAACACCTCAATTATTTTGTTTTTAAATGTACAAATAACTTAAAGTGTGATCACGTTCCTCGAGACCCTTAGTGTTCGAATTGTTACTGTTTTCTTGTTATCGTTACGCTGTTTCAATAAAGACAACAGAGTAGGACAAATTTGTTCGTTTTGAGTTTTTTTTTTTCACAGATAATTCTTTTTACAATCACCCAGTCAAAAATTGACGAATTAAAAACGGTATACTGCGTCAGTTATACTGTAAACATTTAAAAAAATAATTACAGCATGTAGAAACTTTATTTGTAATTGACACTGCGCAAAAATGTAAAATAGATACGTGCGGTAATTTCGTTTGTAAAGTTTACGCATTTTGATTGTTTGAAAAATCGAATGTAAAAGGATCACAGTAAAGTCCGATTAAGGTCAAAAATCGTATTAAAAAATAATATACAATATCCATTCGCTATCGACTACAAAATAAATAAAATGCATTCAAAGATAAGCTCTTTAAAAAAAAAAAATTAAAAACAGATAAATATTTCAAAAAATTAATTAAATCTTTTCTATACGCCATATTTTAGTATTGCAGTCCTGTCCGACTGAGATCAATGTTTCCTCATCGATCCAAACTAAACGCGTTATTTGACTTTGTGGATGAGCATCTGAAACAAAAAATGTACAACGGCGCGAAATAAACAATTTGAAAAGCAGTACAAAGAAATAATTACAATAATTATTCTCACTTTTAATGATGGTATGCTTCGCTGGATTTGTTACGCTCCAGATAATAATCGTTGTATCAAGACTACCGCTTGCAACCATATCTGAATTGGGAGACCATGCTACGGAATTAACTCTTGCATTGTGGAAGCCCCATTCCCTATTATGTGCAAGCTGCAACATTATATTTTATCAAAATATGTCTTGTTAAATTTATTCTATACGCAACGATATCTCTTAAGCGAAGGCTCTACTCACCCTCTAAAAATCCCATAAGCGTTTAGGAGGAGCAACCGTTACAAACAAATTCATGTATAAGATATATAGGTACTAGCAGTTATGCGTATATGTATATCGCCAGAGAAAGGTATTATTCACACTATGCACATTAAAAGCATAAGGTATAATTTAGTAGCAGTAGCAATAGGGAGACTCTGCGTTAATTAACTATTTAATAAGAAAGATTGAATTCAAAAGAAGCTAGTATCCTACTTGCAACTGTACATTTTATAATTTCTTCGAATCGTGTAGTAATTTTTACCTTATATTCTGGAACAACATAAAGGATCACTTTTCTGTTTGCGTCGCAAGCTACCAAGTATTTGCTATCAGGACTGTAAGAGGCGTCCGTCACTGGACCTAAATGTTCCAATTCAGTTTTCGGAGACAAGTTCGTACCCGACAGTGTATAGATACGAACCTAAAAATTAAACATTCTCGTATCATGTTTTCGTAACAAGTAAATTAAAGTAGTAGATTAAATTTAATGAACGTACTGTATTGTCTGATGTAGCACCTATGGCTACATCACCATTTTCTTGATTAATCGATACGCAAGAAGGTTCGTAATCGATAGGTACACTCGATACCTTCCGGCCATCTTGAGTTACGGTGATCTAGAAATAGATTTATTATTAACTAATTATTACCCGCTAAAGTAAATGATCAATTGAAGAGAACCATCATCTATCGTGTACATTGCCAGTGATAACGAAATCTTACCTGTCGAATAGTTGCAATTACGACTATATCATTGTAAATATCTAAACCTCGCGGTTGAGAGTCTAGTTTAACTACAGACGTGTCCACATATGCATTTGTAGGTATTTCAATGGTTCTCAAGGTGTCGTCGATACCAGCGGTATAAAGTAAGTTCTTAGCAGCTTTCATCCCGTTAATTTGGTTTCCGTGACCGTGGCCCTGAACACGATCGTTCTCTCCCGTTTGTGCATTCCAATTGGTAATATAACCATCATGAGATCCAGTATAAATTGTACTTCTGTCAGGACTCAAAGTTAATACTGTTATCGGTTTATTATGACCCTGCAAAGCAAAACAAATGAAACAATGTCCTTTAATACAGTGATTCTCTTACATGACCGAATTCTCATTACCTTTATTATTCTAATCGGTTTCTCGGGATTGTCAACATCCAGATAATTAATGAATCCACTTAGAGATACGGACAGCAAATGATTTCCTTGCCATAAACAACTGACCTAGAAAAGACGAGTTTCATTATATTCTTACAAAGATTATTCTCAAAGTATTTTAACCATGATAATTTTAACGAAAACACGACATACCTGTTGATCATCGACTGTTGAACCCATATTGAACTCGCTAACCAACGAGCGAGTTTCTACATCCCATAGTTTACATGTTTTATCACCGGAGGCAGTTAATAATTGTGTTCCATCGGGTTTCCAAGCTATCTATAGAAATCGTAAAAAAAGTAATCAAAAACACGTACAAAGCTCACGTTAAACCTCAGAATCAAAGAATATTTGACTTGCTTACTCCATATACTCCGCCTTGATGGGCGGGTGATCCTACTTCTCCAACTAAATCGGAGGTTGTACCATCATAAATGAACACTTTCCCGTCAAATCCTGCGGATGCGAACAGATTGCCGCTGGGAGAGTAACGCACGGCCTGCACGAATCTGGTATGGTCCTGCTTCGTCATTCTGTATAAACGATAAATAATAGTGTCGAGTATTAATCGTAATTAACGTCATTCGATTATTAAAATTAATCGTACTCGATACGATACATACTTGAACTTAAATGGCGGGCCTTCGAAAATAGCAATGGTATTGTCTTCGCTCCCGGTGATTAGTCTAAACGGTCTTGCCGGTCTGAAGTCGCACGAATTAATCGGCTTACTCTGACCAGAAATTTCACCTACAGATGTACCGGTTTCCGCCATGAATACATGACCAAATCTAAAGTCACGTATAAAAATTAGAACCATTACTTATGCTGAAACTACACTGGAAAAACAGCGTCGCTCACCTTTCTCTTCCCTCCCCGACTACTACCATACGCTGATTATCGGGTGACCATGCTATATCTTTAATAGGTCCTCCGATAGGATGGAATTCATTCTTCAAAATATGTTCTTTGTTAACGGTGTCCCAAATACGTACTTTACCCGATTGATCTATAACATAGAACGTTATATATTTTCTATGTATTATTACGTACAGATAATTTATTCTCTAAGTATGCTCTTGTAATATTTTACACACCACCCGAAGCTATATAAAATCCACTCGGAGAATATTTAGCGACGTTAACCGGACAAGAATGTTCCGTATAAATGTCTGCGATAGCTGGATTCTAAAAATTCAAAACAATTGAAACAAGACGGAATTTTAAAAATTTATTCAGATTTAAAACAAGATATTATTATGATACTCACATCGATGTTTCTAATAATGACGCTATTTCCATTAGTGTATAAAAAATTCTTCCCTTTCGTATCCCCTCCTAGTACAAGAGGTTGTCCTCTCTGTGTCCTGGGTAGTGTAGCAAATATGTACTCTGCAAGTACAATATAGACCTTGATTAATGTCTTCCAATGCAATACCAATTAGACAATAGGAATAGTATGCCTCATTCGATAAAATATATAAAAAGAAAGATTGAATAAAATACAAAATAGAATTTAATTTCCAGTCAAATTATAATTTGGGAAGAATACTCGAATACTAGCATATATCTGTCGGATGAAACTAAAATATACTTCCTCTATTCATTGGCATAAGTCCAGTGTGTAATATTTCAAATTATTTTGAGCGTGTAAACTGTATATCAGTCTAAAATATCAATTATTTTACCATGTACGAATAACACAATTTAAGATTGTCATTTTTTTTTAACGTTAACAAACATATTTACAACGTTATATTGTATTCTCTTATATTGTAAATTTCTTTACATAAATTTATATACAAGTATAATTTTCCGGTAGTTTCTTTATCGATATCGTTACAATTATAATTCCTGTATTTTATTTCATCTGCAAAATTGAATCGAATTGTATCTGATAAGCTTCGGTTATCTCAATTATCTGCACTATCTAGAATTAGACAATAAAAATGTTAGGTTTAAAATGGTGCGATATAAATTGCCACGGCGCGACACAGGAACCGTGTTACAAAATGAAAAATGAAAATTATATAGCGTCCGTTTAAGTGGTAAATCTTGCAAATAAATAAAAATGAAAAAATAATTGGTTTGTTTGCAGTTTATCGTGACACCACGTATCTGATAATCACCGATACATTTGAAGTGTTATGATTCGGCTTGAGATAAGCAACCGGAAAATTGAATGACTCGATATTCACACAAAACAGATGGCAATACACTGCTGGATAAATACTAATAGCCGACGAAACGCTTACGTGTCACTTACTTGTTTCATATGACATCTTTATTCCGTTTATTTCTTTTAAATAATACTTGAAAAAACTCAACAATGAGAATCAGTTCAATGCCTCCTTCGTGTCGTTCTCTGCCACCCCCCCCAAACACTTTTCACCGAAATACTTGTTCCGCCCTTGCCTTATTTAGTCGAAGCATCGATCACGACGAGCGAGATGGCAAACATAACGACTGATAGCGACCGCCGCAGCGCTGCCCCCTGCTAGCAGCCAATCTCAATTATACTGATACAGGTTTTAGTATCAGTGGGGCGCTATCGGTGGGAGAATACCCAAGTTTGTACTGAAATTAGTTTGCACTGTTCCCGCTAGATGGCGACTGCGACGTCGGTAAAAGTGTGTGTAGTGACGGTGATTCGACTGAAGAGTGAGAGCGAGAGAGGTTAGAAAAGAATGGGAGGTGTTTTGCCTGGGCCAATAATCATACATTTTGCTGATGTCCTAGTCACCATCTAGCGGGTACAGTGCCAACTAATTTGTAACATCGTAACAGTAACAGTAACGGTAACATCGTAACATCGTAACATCGAAACAGTAACATCGTAACAGTAACAGTAACAGTAACATCGTAACAGTAACATCGTAACAGTAACAGTAACATTCTAACAGTAACGGTAACATCATAACAGTAACAGTAACATCGTAACATCGTAACAGTAACAGTAACATTCTAACAGTAACGGTAACACCGTAACATCGTAACATCGTAACATCGAAACAGTAACATCATAACAGTAACAGTAACAGTAACATTCTAACAGTAACGGTAACATCGTAACAT
>NC_071977.1:32721573-32721902 GCF_026283585.1 Hylaeus volcanicus
ACAGTAACGGTAACATCGTAACATCGTAACATCGAAACAGTAACATCATAACAGTAACAGTAACATCGTAACATCATAACAGTAACAGTAACATCGTAACATCGTAATAGTAACAGTAACATTCTAACAGTAACGGTAACACCGTAACACCGTACCGTAACCGTAGCGTAACCGTACCGCAACCGTACCGTAACTGTACCGTAACCGTACCGTAACCAGTACCAGCACCAGTAGCAATAGCAATAGCAATGGCAACCGTAACACCGTAACCGTACCGTAACCATTTTTTTTTTTTTTTTTTTTTTTTTTTTTTTTTTTTTTTTTTTTTT
>NC_071977.1:32722002-32722457 GCF_026283585.1 Hylaeus volcanicus
TTTTTTTTTTTTTTTTTTTTTTTTTTTTTTTTTTTTTTTTTTACGTGAGGAAATGCGTTTACGCACACCCCCTCATAAGGAGGGGGTAGTGTGGGACTCGCCCCTTGATTTGATATCAAGGGGAATACCCACTAAAACCTCACGGTGGCCGGCCACGGCGCATTGGGGAGGGGCACCGGGATCTCTTACGAACGCTACCGGTGCCCCCCCGCGCCTCTCCCCCCCAACAAAGGGAGGAGTGCCATCTCCGGTGGGGAGTGAATACCTCCCCACCTGACCGCGGGTGCCACAGCCCACGGTCTCGCCTGTCCCTTTTAGTCGCCTCTTACGACAAGCAGGGATTACTGTGGGCGTAACATCGTAACATCGTAACATCGAAACAGTAACATCGTAACAGTAACAGTAACAGTAACATCGTAACAGTAACAGTAACATCATAACAGTAACAGTAACAT